>NC_079439.1:49869181-50109181 GCF_903798145.1 Danio aesculapii
AATTAGTTTATAAATAAACTTCACTTATTACAAACATGCTCTGCTTTTAAAAATGTTTTTAGCGTATAAAAATCACAGAGTTGTAACATGTTTTAATTCCAGTTTCTTTGCAAAACAAAAGTCGTTCTGTGGACATGTGTATACATGTTTTTTTTGGATACATGGTGCCTGTCAATCAATTCTGTGGGCGGGGAAAACCACACTTCTACCTCACGTTGCGGTGGGTCTCAAAATCACTGCCATTTGGATCCTATTTTAATGTCAGGAAATAAAAGAAAAAAACTCTTGCTTATTTTACTCTAATATGACTGTGGACACACTATTCCTTCACACAGCTCTGTCTAAATTCTCATCATAGGTGCCCTTTAAATTGCATTTTAAACTGAATTTTAGTATCTTGCAAAATAACTCTTTAAAATTTGCTTTTTTTGTAAACAAAAGAAAAAAACCTCTCTATTAAACAGCACTTACATACATTTTTGCAGAGGCTCAGTGAATTGGAATGAATGAAACTGTTGCCACTTACTCACTGTAACCAAACCATTACAGTAACTAACTGGCCTGGTAAGGTCTAACAGTGTATCTTAATTGCAAACACACACACACACACACACACACACACAAAAGTAACATAACACGTACTTTCAAACTACTTTCATTAAAAAATATCTAAACACATTTAGCTACTTTAAAAGTAATATATCAAAAACAAAGATTGTAATTTATAACTTTAAAAAGTAACTTTACCCAACACTGTTTCCAACAAGGTTTCTCATTATAACTATAACTTTCTCATTAACTAGAGTTACATCAGGGTTTGGGAAACGCACTCCATATTGGTTATAGCCTTAGTAATACTGAAGCTGTAACTAATGTTTTTATTCATATTTTATTTACACCTCAAGAATTGACTCTTCATCAAGAATTGTTTTTTTTTTCATCTGATAATTTGTCAAAAACCATAAACTAGTACTACTGTAGAATAACATTTCAAACTCAACTCAAATACAAGTTTCAATTAATCAAAGTCTCTCATATAGTATATATACTAAAAAACATAAAATAGTAATGTGCAAACTGTAGTGTACATAAATGATATAATGATTGGCATATTATTCAATAATATTACTGTTATTAATATAAAAATTGTGTCCTAATGGTTAGAGAGTTGGACTTGTGAGCCCAGCAGCAGGGATTGTTGGTGGGAAGTGGGAATCAATATCCAACCCAATCCCATGGCTGAGGTGATTCCCTTGAGGAAGGCACTGAACCCCAAACTGCTCCCCGGGCAGCCCACTGCTCTGGGTGTGTGTGTACATTGATTTGGATAAAAGTGTCTGCTAAATGCATGAATGTGAATGTGAAAAAAAAAATGCTAAGAAAGTCTGCAGGTACAGATTCCATGTGGCATTATTGATGTCTAAGCAATCTGCTACGTTTAACATTTTCATGGTTGTCGCAGCTGATTTCAACCAATCCATTCGCGTTCAGTTCTAGAGCAGTGGGCCAATAAGAAGAGTGCGAAGGCGGAGCAAGCGTTGCGGGCTTTATTTACAACTGTACGTTTTAATGTCAACTGTTTTAAACAGTTTCTGAGCACTGCATTTCAAGTGCAAAGTTGCATTCTGCCTGAATGTGTCCTAAATACTTTGAGTTCATCCTGATATTTCTGAAGTTTCATACATGTCTGATGGGGTCTTGCACTTATGCTTAGTCAAAGTAGACGGTTCCGGTTTTCACATCCAGATGCATGCTTTATTGATAACAAGCGAGTGATTCGCTGCACAGTTACGATGTTCCATTCACTTTTTTAAAAATATTAATCAGTAATATCTTTTTAAAAAATCTGAACATATTAGCTTTCACTTGTAATACTGAAAAATACATACTATAATCACTGAAAATTACACTATGTTTAAATCAGGGCGCGACCCTCAGTTTGAGAACCACTGACCTAAAAGACAGTAATGTAAAGGTTGTTGGAGCTCTGACACTTTTTTGTTGAAATTATATATGCACAGCAAGCGTTTCTTCCCATACCGATAAATTTCTTGTGAACGGTTGATGTGACTTTTTCAATTTTATACGGTTCCTTTTACAGCATCGATGTTGTAATATAATTAAAATACAATGAGTTAAATAAAATTCAACATTCAAATTTGTTGAAGCATAAAACAATATTTGAAAAAAGCCGTTTACACACACTGTCAGGATCAGTAGGGTAGCGCAAAACACTCAGGTTAAATTTTTTTTTTTTGCATTTTAAAGACATTGTGTGGAAAAATGTAATTTAATGCAGTGATTCTTGCACATTCAGAGACCCACTTTAAATCATATATTATTCAGGCAATGAAGAACATTGATTGAAAACAGAACTTAAACGTGCTGATTTTGTAACGACATACAGTTCACTGCAAAGGGTTGACCCAGGTTACTGGAATCAAAAGTCCTTCTGCATACTTCTGCATATAACCTATTCAGATATTGTCATCACAGCTGGAACATGAAATTGACAGGCGGATCAGTGCAGCGGCAGAAGTAAGACCCATAGCCAGCCTGGAAAAAAAAAAAGTTTTTTTTTTTTTTTTTTTTTAAGTGGACCTTTTTTTGCAATTATACGCCTCATTTTCTATTTAATTATGTATTTTAGTGACATTTTAAGCACTATTCTGAATTAGCTTGTCAGATTGTCATCATAACCACGCTTTTTGACTATTTTAGCCAAAATAGTAATCAAATATGGGTTGGGTCTTCTGAACCACTCGAACCGATGTACCGGTCCATTGTGGTAATGAAGGAGCTGAGCCGAAAGGCAAAGCTCTTGATTTACCGGTCAATCTACGTTCCTACTCTCACGCTTTTGAGTCATGACCGAAAGGACAAGATCTCGGATACAAGTGGCCGAAATGAGTTTCCTTCACAGGGTGGCAGGGCACACCCTTATAGATAGGGTGAGGAGCTTTGTCACCCGGGAGGAGCTTAGAGTAGTGCCGCTGCTCCTCCACATCCAGAGAAGTCAGAAGAGGTGTCTCGGGCATTTCTGATGCCTCCTGGACACATACTGTACCTAGGGAGGTGTTCCAGGCATGTCCCACCGGGAGGAGGCCTCGGGGAAGACCCAGGACACGCTGGAGGGACTATGTCTCTCAGCTGGCCTGTGAACACCTCAGGATCCTTCCGGAGGAGATAGAGCAAGTGTCTGGGGAGTGGGAAGTCCTGAGATGGCTGCCCCCTGACCCAGCCCCGGAAAAGCAGATGAAAATGAATGAATTAAATAGTTATTAAAAAATTTAAATTCTGTCATTTTATTATTATTTATTATAATTATTAATTATTCTAACTTTTTCTTACTCTTTATCTTAAACAAAACAATAGCCTTTATGCAAAGGGACTTTTAATTTTAAATAAACAACTTAACCACCAGTTTTTTACAATTGCTATGACAGTTTTTTCAATACATTTAACAAGTTTCCTCAGATGCTGGAAGGGTATCCGCTGCGTAAAAACATATGCTGAATAACTTGTTTGGCGGTTTATTCCACTGTGGTGACCCCAGATTAATAAAGGGACTAAGCCAAAAAAAATGAATGAACCGGTGCGTTAAGAGTTGAGTAAACTTGTTAAATGTATTGAAAAAACTGTCATAGTGATTGTAAAAAACTGTTGCTTATTCCTGTGATGGTTAAGTTAAATATTCAACAGCGTTTAGTCTTAAAAATCTTTAAAAAGTCTTTTTTTTGTTTTAGTCTTCTCTAGCTCCAAAAAATCTTGAAATATGCAAATTTTGTGCAAAAGAGACATTTCTTTTAATTATCAAATAATAAAAACCATTGATCATTAGGCTCTGGAATTTTTTTGTATTCTTTAAAGAATAGAGCACAAAAAGTTCAAAAGATCAGCATTTGCTTTGAAAACATTATAATGCTTTCTAACATTATAATGTATTTTTTTTACAATTTCAAGTGACCTTGCAGAATAAATCTATTCACGTCTTCTCTAAAATCTTGTTTGGTGGCTTAAACAGCAGAGCATTCTGCGCCAGTAGCAACACTAAAAGCAAATGTTTGTTTCCAAGGAAAAGCAAGGATTTGTTGACATGAAATTTACCAAGATTTTGGTAAAAAACAAAACAAAACAAAACAACCAAACATACAAATAAACAAATGTCAAAAAAATAAAAAAAATAGTTATGTGTAACAACAATAGAATTACACTGAAGTACTACATTACATTGACAGTTTAACACTGAATTGCTTCCATGGCTTTTCATCATTTTATTTTTACTGTAACATCAAAAACATCCATGGGTAATTTAACATTACTTTATCAATTTAAATGTGGCAAAAGTCTACTGTAACAATTCGTAAAGTAGATGATTAATGAATCATTACGCCTCTGCTTTTAAAAGCATGTCTCGATCATTGCTGAGATGATAGAGACCCTGAGCAGTGCAGGTCTTGCCTTAAACAAGGTGGTCATAGTCAGTAACTGGACCAGAATGCATCTACAAGCTCTCTCTTTCTGATCAATGGGCCTCTCCAGACTCTCCGACTGTTAATTGATGAAGTAATACAGTCATTAATCACTGTAGGAGGCTAATGAGAGACGTCGGAGTAAATAATTCTGCAGCCTTGTCGCTGTTGCCATCATCATCATCAACAGTTTACTTCGCGGGTGGACAGAAGAGAGTGTAGCAGGATGCCTGAGAAAACAGAAAACCAGCAACTCAATTCAGAAGTTTTTTTTTCCTAAAATGTATTTATTCTTCTTTATTCTTCTTCTTTATTCCAGACAATAATCCAATAGTACAAAAGACAGACAAAAACAATACAAACCACACAATACATCTTAAAGACAGTTATGCCAATATTTCAAAGGTGACTGAACACGCACCTCAGTAAGCCTAGAATTTATCAACAATAAAATACTTTTCTGAGAATTCTCCAATCGCCATGTATACATACATTATACATAAATATATACGTGTATATATATATATATATATATATATATATATATATATATATATATATATATATATATATATACATACAAATAACTCTTCATGATGAATTTAATACAAAAGAAGGTGTTAGTTAGTTGCTTTTATGACTATAAAACACTATATAATTACATAATACTGAGCTGATTTACACCACATGTGTGTACTAGAACAGGTTGGATTTATTGCCCTTTTAAAATTGATTGTGAGTGTACAACAGAATTAATTAATAAGAACAAATCTGATATCATTGATGCCTGTAAAATAAATAATCTATATCTATTATGTATGTATGAATATTATACAAGAGTTAAGAGTTGAGTATGTAATCAAAGTGTAGTATGAAGGATAACACATAGTTTGCATGAGTCTATACATTAGTGATTATTAAGATATGGCAAGTTGATTTAAGTTTTTTTAATGTCTTGTAAGGAGTTATGTATGCTCTATGAAAGACTTTAAAATGAATAAGCCATTGAGCCTTAAGGTATATGCTGTACAAGATGCATTTGTATTATTCTTTAAAGTATTTATATATATATATATATATATATATATATATATATATATATATATATATATATATATATATATATATATATTTTTTTTTTTTTTTTTTTTTTTAATAAGTAATTAAAAACAATTTTTATTATTTGAGAAAAGCATACCTGTGGCTACCGACACATTGAGTGACTCTACTCCAGGATGCATGTGTCTGCGTGGAGGGATGGTGATAAGAACGTCACACAGCTGACGCAGTTCTGGAGAGAGGCCGTCACCCTCTCCACCTGACAGCACACACACGAACACATTAGTATAAACAGCGTAGATGAAAGCAATTACTGCTCTATATAGGTTTGAACATGTACCCATTAACAGCAGTGTTGGTCTGGATATCTTGAAATTTGAACATGCCATAACATTGGATTGAGAATTGCCTTCCTCGAACCCAACAGTGCCGACTACCTGCCAGCCTTCCTCCACCTTCACCTTTGATGTCAAACAACATTGGTTATAGCCATTAAATAATGAAAATACTAATGGAGGAGTATAAGATTTTTCAAAATAACTAAACAGACTCCATGAAAACCTCAATAGTTTTCTTTAACTGCCCCCTACAGGCTACAGATAAACATTTATTTTACAAATTCTCAGGGATTTATAGGGGTTTCTTTACTTTTTAAAAACTACATATTTTACCATGCCAATGTAAACCAAACCAAACCAAATGAATGTTACAAAAATCCCCTTTTCAATAACCACTTTCAAATAAAACAATAATGCTTTAATATAAGCTACAGTATATTTGCCACTGGGTGTGATATGTTTTTTGGTTGGTGTTTTGATGATGATTTTTGTTGTTGTGGTTGCCTTTTTTTATTAGCTTTTATACTGACAATTAGGGCTGTGCACTTTTGGGAAAATATCTAATTGCGATTTTTTTGATAGATATTGCGATTTGGATTTAATTTGTGATTTAATTTCGTGGTCAAGCTTTAGCTTAATAATCTGTATCGTAGCTTCTTACTGCTAAAATGCAGTGAGTGTTAGTTAAAAAAAGGAACTGAAAAGATATTAACTTAAGCATTTAATAAATATCCAGAAATATAACATTCATTTTTTTCTCTAGAGCAAACAGTAAACACAAATAAAACGACCTTACCTTTCTCTAAACAAGTTAAACTCAAATTAGTGAGACATTGTAGCTTGTTAAAAAAACAAAAAAATAATAATTATAAAAATACAGAACACTCAAACTAACATGGCTGAAACAACTCTAAAATTGTACTTCGCTGTTTGCTTGCTACTAGAATGAGAGTCATTGCTTTCAGTTGACTTTTTAGCAAGACACTCATCACTCAATTGTGCTTAATTGCTAGTATAACACACAGACGGCAATCATGCATTTGCTATGAGCAGGAGAAATTAAATAATATAAATATATTTCATATCACAGCCCCTTGCAATTAGCTAAATCGCAAATTTTGATTTGATTAATCGCACAGCCCTACTCACAATAAGTAGTTTTGGAGTGTCACGGTGACGAAAGTCGCTGGTTTGAGCCCCGGCTGGGCCAGTTGGCATTTTAGTGTGGAATTTGCATGTTCTCTCCGTGTTGGCATGGGTTTCCTCCGAGTGTCTAGTTACCCCCCAAGTCCAAAGACATGGGGTACAGGTGAACTGAATACGCTAAGTTGGTCATAGTGTATGTGTGTAAATATAAGAGTATATGGGTGTTTCCCAGTGTGGGGGTTGCAGCTGGAAGGGCATCTGCTGCATAAAACATATGCTGGATAAGTTGCCGGTTCAATCCGCTGTGGCGACCCCTGATTAATAAAGGGACTATAAGCCAAAAAGAAAATGAATGAATGAATAAGTAGTTTTCCCAGGTATTGGCTTTTCTTACTTTTCAACAGTTTTACCAGGTTTTCACTTTCTGATTTTATGAAATTTTCCAAACTCTCAGAATTTTTGTGAACAAAAGAAACTATATTTACTAAAAATTTTTTTACTAACTTTATTTACTAAAAAATTGTTGTATTTGTAAAAAAAATCATCATGGATTCATATTCTTAGCAATACCAACAGTAATAGATACTTGTAAAATTTATGTTTAATTAATGAAGTCAACTGTGAACAGGTTGGAAAAAAATAAGAGAAACTCGGGTTGCAAATGAATGATCTGGAGAGATATAAATTGAACAATATTTAATACTACCATTGGTACTGCCTCAAATCTGAATTTTTCTTTTCAAACTTTTCTTCATCATTTTCAATGGAATTGTATGCATTACTTTATTACTAAATTTGTATTAATTTTTTTCTTACAACACAAGTTTAGCACAAATGATGTACAAATGTACTAAATCTATGCACAACAATCTATCCAGGTCAGTGTCCTCAGCAGTAAATACATAGAGCACTTTTAAACAAATGTTATTGTAATGAAAATAATTAAACCATTATGATATAGTTAAAAAATACCTTTTTTATTAAAATGTTTAAAGTTTTATTGAGATAGATTGTCAGTGATTGAATGGGTTTTGGCCAGATTGGGTAGCAATACAAGAACAAAAGAAAATTAAGACCTGTTTAAAAAAGATTTAAGACCTACAACACAATATTTCCATAAATTTAAGACTTTTTAAGACCTAGAATTTTGATTTTGAGATTTAAGACATTTTAAGACCTTGCAGAAACCATGAAAACTGAAAAGCACTTAAATTTTTTATGCTTTTGAAAATTTATTTCCCCACTTAAAAAAAAATACTCCTTGCAGCCCCTTAGGAAACTCTGAATTAAACAACAAATGTATTATTTAACTGCTCTCTTCAGGCCACACAGAGAAGTGAACTAGAGCAATAAGCTTCCAGACCTTTATCATGTGTTTCAAATTGCTGCAGCCAAACACATCCATGACCTCCATCACACCAGCGCTGGCTTTGCTTACAGTAGGCGTCAGAGGACAGCTATCAAAATAAAACAAAAATAAAATACTTAATTAAAAAATACAATACATTTTAGAAGACTATAATATATTTAACACAAATGCTTATTTTACTTTACCTGTTATTAATGCTGCTGACAATCCGATCCACTCCTAGATAGTACGCAGACCGCAAAATGGCACCAAGATTCATTGGATCCTGCACTCCATCCAAAACCAGCCATAAGGGCCTCTGATTCTTCACCTCAAGAGATGTTATTGGGCTTTCTTCTTTAATAAACCCAAGACAACTTGCCTGCAGACACAGCCCCTGGTGTACCTTTCCAGCACACATCTTCTCAAGTGTTTGTTTATTAACTCTCTTTATCTGCACACCACGTCTGATGGCCTCCTGACAGACCCTTAGAATGGCATCTCTCTCCGGCCCCTCGCCACTCTTTACAAACAGACAACTTACACTCCTCCTTCCCTGAGTGAGGGCCAGTAAACACGGGGCCACCCCGAACACAATCTCGAACTCTTTATCTTGATTTGGCTGGGAGTCTTTTTGGATCCTTCCTGATTCTGACTCGCTAAAATCCTCAAATCTCAGTTTCTGAAGTTCTGATGACAGCCTTTTCTCTGTTTTTGAAAATGGTGTCTGGGATGGTCTTCTCTGAGTTTTTGTTGATTTGTGAATTTCAGTTCTGTTTGTGGCAAATGTGTTTTTGAGTTTATTGGAGGAAAATATCTCATCTGACTTTAAAACAAGGTCTCTTGGATAGAAAAATGCTCTTGTGCAATTATGCTGTGCACAAAATACTGGTGTGAAATACAATTTATTCAGCCCAACCAAACATCTTTTGGTCGTTTGGCTGGACACCTGGTACACTCTAATACTTGTTTTCCACACCTGCATATTTGCAATTGATTACTGAATGTTTAAAAAAGGAGAAAAAAAATGTTTCTTGGAAAAAACAACGTAAGCAAGTTGGTTTGCTGGTTTTAGATCCGTTTGGTACTGAGGTAAAATGGTTTTATATTCCCACATTTGTTGATTTAACGGTCCCTATATTGTTTACGGTTGCAAATATGATTTCCTCATTAAGAATTTGCAAATAATATTTTTCTGAAATTTTATTAAGGAGAATCTCTAAATGTGCGAATATAAAACCACATTTACCTCAGTCTGTTTGGTTCTTGTCATGTGGTCAAGCTACAATACAAATTTAGAAATACGAGCTGGTAATAGTCTGGCAAACCGGTTTAAGGAGATCGGTTCAACGCAACGTGTTTCTTTTATATGTAATTTTCCATTTTCCTAAAAATAACAAACTTCTTTGTTAGTGCTGCAACTGCTAACCAAAAGGCTAAATTACCCTAAGTTAATAATGAAACCTCAACACATTTATAAAAGGCATAAATGTCTTAAGTTCCCAAGTAAAACGCGACATAAGGAAACTGAATAACCGACCGAGTGGAACAGCTTTCAGTTTATTATTGCCAGTGACAGGAAGGAAGAGTAAAGTGTGTTTACTACCGCTTGCAGATCAGTTCTTCTTCTTCTTGTGTTTTCTGGCGGTTGGCAACCAGCTTTTTGGAGCATTACCGCCACCATCTGGATTTGAGTGTGAATCAGGAGTTGACTAACTTATGCATTTCTTATAGTGAAACAAAGCGGCACACAAGAAAAAGCTAAAAAAACATTTCCTTAAAAATAAGTAAATTTATATTCGTTTTTTATATATATATTCCTTTTCCCGAAATCCTTTTTTCTATTGATTACCCTCTTTCCTTCTGCATATTACAGCTATATTACCATAGATAACTATTCTGCTAAATACTAAATTCTATTACTTAACCCTGTATCTTTCAAAAAGTTATAAACACACATCCCCCGTGCTCAACTTTAAGATATTGCAGATCAGTTGTGAGCACTGAACTCGTATAAGAAGGTAGCGCATGCTGATTTGAGAACAGCATATTTATGTTAGTACTGAGCATGCGCACAATTGGCTTCCGGCCACTTCCGCTTTAGATTGTTACTATGCAACATGACGCTCTGATGTGTGGCGTTAACTTTTAACCGCATTATTGCATTCACAAGTTAATAATTTCAAAACCTGTTTAGCCGCCTTAGACTTGGTGTGAGTTTTATAGTAACCGATGCGAGTTCTATACTATATCTAAAGGCTTTTATCTGTTGACGCTGGGTGTTAGATATGGCAGACGGCTGGTGCACTGACACCGGAGAATCGGTTTACCGTTCCAGGGATGCAGTTAAAAACTTCCGAATACGGTAAGACACGTCGCCTGTGTGCATGTATAACAAACGGATACACAGAATTTTAAGCATTATAAACAATTCTGGACATGACACTGTGTGGTTAGAATGGTAGAGTTATGAAAATACCATAGTAAATTAAAGGACAGTTCCCCCAAAACTGAAAACGCTGACATCATTTACTCACCCTGCTTGTTTCAAACCGTTTCTTCAAGTTTCATTATTCTGTTGAATACAGTAATTCTTCAAAATATCTTCTTTTCTATTAAAAAAAACACTTGAGGCTGAATAAATATTTTTGAAAATGTATCTCTTTGAAAACTATTCCTTTAATTTTAGTTCTATATTATGTCAGAGTACCATTGTATTGGATATTGCTCTGTGATATAGTTTAGTTCATTTTATTTTTCACAACAAGGGACAGTGTACATTAATCAACATTCGCCTAGAACGTAAATGTACCCAAATTAGCCCAAAGACTAGTTTTCATTGGTAGTCCCTTTGCCAGATGTTTAAGGCAATATCAATAAAAATACAAACTCAAACTAAAAATAGTATTCAAATAAACAACAGAAAAACAACTGCAACAGCAATTTCAAAAAGCCTAGTGTTCACAATGTTGATTGATAAGAAGACTTTTTTTTCACTAAGCCACTGTAAAAACATGGTATCACCATGTTACTTGTACTGTTTCTGTTTCAGAGTGCGGATTCAGCGTGTGACCTCCACTGCTGCTCTGTCTGAACACCTCCATCAGCAAGTGCTTTCTCAGCAGGAGAGAGGAGTTATAGAGTTGGAAACCTTCAGCTCTCAGACGGCCTCTAGTATGTCAAAGACAGATATAAAACTGATAAAAGGATAGCTCACACAAAAATTACAATTTGCTATTAATTTACTCACTCTTCAGGCCTAATTTAAAGCTAATTACTGTTAAGTTAAAAAAAAAAAAAGTTAAATAAATATGTTTATTTATTTTTTATCTCTATTGGATGGAACAATAGAGAGTGTAGAGCATAGGTCTCAAACTCTATTCCTGGAGGGCCGCAGCTCTGCACAGTTTTGCTCCAATCCTAATCAAACACAGCTGATCCAACTAATGAAGGTGTTTAAGACTACTAGAGACTATTAAGCAGGTGTGAGTTGGAGGAGGTTGGAGCTAAACTATGCACATTTTACAAGATTTTTACATTCTACAATCACTGCTGTCAAATTGTATTTTAGGACGTTTAATTTTTTACCATAATTATTATATAATCTAAATAACCTTAAGAATTAAAAATTTTTGTCTCTTGAAAATGTTTATGCATGTTAGCATTATTATGTTGTTATATAATCAGTAGTTAAAATGGTGCTAAAATTATAATAGTATCACTTATTGAACTATTTTCTGTAACAATATGTTATGCATCAAAAATTATTTATCATGATATATTTTTAAAAAATGAGTGAACTATCCCTTTAAAAAAAAACTCTTTCCTTGGTATATTGTGGATGACAATTCTGGGTTTTTTTTTTTTTTTTGCAGCGACTGATGAGGAGGAGCTTGTGGTTGCTTGGCAAGAGAAGTTTTTTAGTCAGGTAGGTGATTAGTGTAAGGGTAAAGCTGTGTGGTACTAAGCTGTCAGCAGGCTACTCTTTTTCTGTGCTATGTGATGTGTCTGCTTGTCATTTTTATGCAGTATGAAGTGGACCTTTACCAGACAGAGTCAAATTGCCAAACACCACTGGAGCATCAGTATCACACAGATATAATGGCAATGGAAAGATCCAAAAGAAGGCAAAACCAGCGCATTTTTACCTACACAGATTTTGATCGCTTTTCCAAATGGGAAGAGGTTGGTTAAATCCACTTTTTTTGTTTTGTAAGCCTCACAAATCATAATAAATAAGAAATTCAATTTTGCATAAAGAAAATCAAGCACTTCTTAGGACTATTTATTGAGCAAAAAAGTAAGATTTTTTTAATTACAAAATGTTAGCGATTTTTTTTATTTATTTTTTTATTTTTTTATTTTATTTATTTTTATTTATTTATTTTTTTTTCCTTTCAGTGGAAGTTAGATTGAATTAGATTATGTTGGTTCTTTAATAATCTCACAAAGGAGAAATTTCACTTTACCAAGCAATATAATTAACAGGTTTAAAAATGGATTTACCAGTTAAATCTACGAGTTAATGACAGAAGAAAGAAAGAATTTTGGGTTAACTATGGAGGATTTGGTATTAAAGGGTCACGAAACACCAATACACAATTTTTGGGATGTTGACAATCATATGTGTGTCCCACGCTGCTAAAAACACTATTAGGCAAGGGCGTAGGTTTGCACTTTACATTGGTGGGGACGGGTGAATGAAACAACCCCCCCATCCCCCAAGAATTTATATCATTTTATATATATATATATATATATATATATATATATATATATATATATATATATATATATATATATATATATATATATATATATATATATATATATATGCTGATATTAATTATTAAAATATATGCTATTACATGCTATAATATGCTATTAAAATATATTATTAATTAATCCTCTCTTCACACAATTTATTTAGTTAAATAGATAATCAGACTCGAAGTCGGGTTCAGGTGGTTTGAAAGACCTAACATTGGATTATTAATATTTAAAAAAAAAAAAAATCTTCAAATGGCCAAATTATGACTGAGGAAAGTTGAATGTGCTGGCAGTTTTTAATTTAAAACAAGTTTTAACAGATTTCTAAAAAAAAAAATGTAATGATAGATGATAATAAATTTAAGTATCTTTTCATATTTCTTTATTCTAAATTTTCATTAGTTTGACCGTTTGAAATGCACATTTGTAGATAAACACTTAAAATAGTAAAATAGTGTGGTAATCAATTTGACAAAATGGTTGGAAATTTTTTGGTACATTAAAAAGTGTGGTTATGATAACAATCCGACAAGATAATCTAACAAAAATTAGTTCTTAAAATGTCACTAAAATGCATTATTTATACCTCATAATTAAGGTTCAGTTTTTCAGAAAAAAAAATAACCACCCCTTTCAATTAGCTGGCTACATGCCCGATAGTGTAATGTTAAAAAATGTTTATTAACTGATAAAGAGAGTGTTTAATAAAGACTTCCGTTTATTTTAGCCAGTGCAAATATGTGGTTTGGGGGCGGGAGGACTCGAGGAGAAAACGTCATTTAACCCTTTCTGCGTGTCTAGGTAATGTTGAAAGCGCAATTTTTTAAAGTGGATTAAATTATTGGTGGGTACGTTTTAATGGTCGGTGGATATTGGTGTGAAGGCGTCCCCTCTGTCCACCCTAAATCTATGCCCCTACTATTAGGACACATTTATTTCACAAAAAAAGTGAAAATACGTTGTTTTTGCTTTATTTAGAGCAAGTTCGTTCTTCCAGTTTGAAATAAAAAATTTTTTGAATCTGCGTCACGCCGATTAGATCCTTGCGTGTAATCCAGTGTGGAGAGTGGATGTCTCTACCTGCGAGAACATCGTGATGTCTCTGAGTGTGCAGCATCACTTCATGGGAAAGGCTTGGTTCAAACCAATCAGCGCACTCTATTGTGAATGAGGTGCAACTTCATTAATATGCAAGATAGCTTTGAAGACTGTTTTTACCTGTTACAGTGTTCAGACGGCAGAGAGACGCCATGTTGTGTTGCCAAAACAAGTGGAAAAACAAGAATTTGGAGACACGGGTTATCAGTGTTGTGTTTATAATTGTGCTGCAACAAAGGTTTTGTTTTCATTTCGCCACTATGAAAGCTCAGCTGGACTCACGTGTGGATTACAATGCACGCAACACGTGACAGAATGTTTGTAAGGAACATTTGTTTTACCAAAGAGCTTTTCGCATCTGCAAATGGTGAAATCCGGATATGCCGCTCGTCTCCTTATAAAAAAGACGCTGCTCCAGTTGGTGTTGATTGTCCTGTCTCTACAGATTTGGTAAGTCCGTGTGATCAGTGTTCTTTCTTTGTTTATTCAGATAGCAAAGTTAGTTAGTATCGTCAGCAGCACTCTTTCAGTGTTTAAAGACATGCCTTAGTCAAAATGATAAAGTTTACAGTACCTTAATATCACTGCAATATTATTATTGACTGAAAGATCCCCTGTAAATGCTGCTCTCCGAATGTAAACATATAACACCTTAATCAAACTGTTACTGCCCTGTAGGATTTTCGCTGCATTTTGTGACAGCATAGTTTGTACACGCACAGCTTTCTGACGCTACCTACCGAGTGCATCTAAGTTACAGAGAAATGCAGAGTTTTTTTTCTCCCATTCGCCGTGCGGTATCAAACATTTCATATAAATTACACTCTTCCAGCAGTTCCTCGCATACAATATCTCGTTTGTCACGTAGGGAGCATGCATGAAATGTTCCTGATTGAAAGTGAAAATGCCAAACTGCAGTTAAAGTTGAAAAATTTATCATTTGGCAAATAATTTGATTACTGTTGTCCAGGTTAACAGTCACTGTCATTCTCCCTTGCATCTGCGTTTGTTTTGCCTCTGTAAAAATCAGCGTGCTCAAACGGAAACTCCCATTTTTATGCTAAACATTCCCTTTTTCCCTCCCCCAACACTCCCACCTAAAAAAAAGCTGGACACACCCACTTTCCTGACTCTTTTCAAATTAGAGGTGTGAAAACACCCTGCTGAGATGAGGGTTTCGTGGCCCTTTAAAGGGCCATCACCCCCCCCCCCCCCATCTCATCAGGGTGTTTTCACACCTCTAGTTTGAAAAAAGTCAGGAAAAAAGTCGGTGAGTCCACCTCTGATTAGGTGGGAGTGTCGAGTGGCTAAAGAGGGAAGGGTTTGCATGAAAAAGGGAGTTTCAGTACGTGCACGTGCTGAATTTCACAGCGGCAACACAGACACAGGGGAGATAGACAGTGACTACGTTTACATGGACATCAGTAATTGAATTATTGTCTTTAATCTGAATAAGACAATAATATGATTAAGGTGTTTACATTACCTACTTTTTGAATGTTTCTTTCATGATCCGTTTTACATGTTCTATCACAAATTCCATATCCACATTTCCTCCGGAGTTTCATGTATTTTTGGCACTTTCACTTTCATTCTTGACATTTCACGCATGCCTGTGACAAATGAGATATTGCATGCGAGGAACTGCTGGAAGAGTGTAGTTTTAATAGAATTTGATACTGCACGCCTTCTGGGAGAAAAAAAACTCTCTGCATTTCTCTGTAGATGCAAAGACTCGGTAGGTGCAGAGAAAAGCATCAAACAGCCGTGTGTGTATAAACTATCCTGTCACAAAATACAGCGGAAATCATACGCGGTGAAAAATCTATGCGGCTGTAATTAAGGTGTTTACAAGTTTACATTTGGAGAGCAGCCTTTACAGTGGATCTTTCAGTCCATAATATTGTAGTGATATTAACGTACTGTAAACTTAGTAACTAAATCATTTTGACTAAGGTATGTCTTTAAAAACTAAAGTACTGCTAAGGATACAAACTAACTTTTATAAGCACAGGACTGACGACCTATGTCTCCAAACAATTCTTCTTCCAATTGTTTTAATTACGGTTGGCAACACAACGTGGCGTCTCTCTGAACACTGTAACAGCATATTAATGAAGTTGCACCTCATTCACAATAGGGCATGCTGATATGTTCGAACCAAGTCTCTTGAATTAATGATGAAATCTCAAAGACGTCAGGTTGTATTGGAGGATCTAATTGTTGCGACACAGCTTCAAAATTTCTTTTCAAACTGGAGGAACGAATTTGCTCAAAATAACACAAAAGTCAATTTTCACTTTTTAGTGAAATATATGTCCTAATAGTGTTTTTAGCAACGTGGGACACATTAATTATATCTTTAATTATAGATTGGCTGATGTTGTCCACTATGCAACTTGAGGCCAAAATAGGTTACTCCGATAATTTATATTAGATAGCTTACTCGCTACTAGTTAAAAGAAACATCCCCATCACGGAAGTCAAAAAGATTTAACAAGGCATCTACTCTGTTAAAATATTCTTTGACAAATTATGTATAATTATTTTATATGTGTTTATTTCAGAGTACAAGAGAGAGAGAGAGTAGGCACTAAGCGCAGGCACTGAGAGCTATATCAAAGCAGAGCTCATTAATATTCATGACATTTCCAAATATGGTCAGTTAGGACCTTCTGATTCTAGTGGTATTTTATGTTTTTATGAGTATTTTATGAGTTTTATATGCTCATTTATAATAAATGAGCATATAAAACTGTTACTGCAGAATTGTTTAACTTGCCTAAGCCTTGTACCTACTATGTAGGTATAAGATAACATGAAACTCTAAAATGAAGTTGAATAAATTTATTTGATACTCATTTAAAACTAAAAATATTTAATAAAATAAAAATTCTTTCAAGACAAGTAACGTATTTACAAGTAAAAAGGGATTGCATTCTGACAGCATTGTCTTGAAGATAAAGCAAACAGAGAAAATCCTGTCAAGAGAGTTGTGATGTAAAATATTGTAGCTTAGAAAATTCTAGAATTTCCAAATTAGACTTTAATTATCATAAGTGAAATGAAACTGTTTTGGTGAAATAGGACATGATTATGGCAGATGTGGTTAGATTGATTAGGCTACATCAATCTGAAGTTGTATTTTTTTTATTTATTTTTGTATATATTTTTGGCAGCAAGCTCAGAGTCTGGTCATTCCAGCTCAGCCCACACCTACTTTCCTAGCAGAACGCATGGCCAATGTAAGACACAGGAGACAAGAGAGGCGTCCCACGTAAGTGTATAATAGTCAGTTTGTTTTCAGTAAAGAGTTAATCACATTTTGGATGTTTAAGAGGTTTATTGGTACACAAATAGATTTTTATTTTATTTAATTGTTATTATTATAATTAATGTTATTACTATCATTCATTCATTCGTTTGGCGCACTCCCTGATTTTTCAGAGGTCGCCACAGCGGAATGAAACACCAATTACACTGGAATTATTATTATTTTATTTTTATTATTATTTTGTTTGTTATTTAGAGAGACGAATGTTCCCAAGTCCCGTTTAATCACATGGGAGCCTTCTGAGGAATTTGTGAAGAACAGTCACATCATCAACACACCAGTGCAGACCATGTACATCATGGCTGATCTTGGACCTTCAGGAAAGTATGTGAGACAATGTTTACCACTTAAAAAAGCCAAATCATACAATTTCCCATAACTTAGTTGACCCGAGTTGACCACTTAATACACTATATAAGGTACTTTGCTTTCAAAAACACATTAGATAGTTACCATTTTCCTCTTCAACTGTAAGAGTTCTGTCCACATATGTCACAGAACATACACTTATATTTCAGGAGTTCAAGAAAATGCATTTATTTATGACATTGTTGTTTTAATGACATGTGAGGTATAGTCATACATTGGTGTATATTCTATAGAACAATGCAATCAACTCACTTAACTGTTTTACAGGTTGGGCCTAAAAGAGAATGAATATGTTTTATGCACAATAAAAGCAGACGGCAATGGAGTAATCTCAATAAAACCAGACTTTAACAACAACAGAGGAGCCTACAGGCAAGACTCACCACCATTCTCTTTTCTGTTCACTTTTCTGGAGAAAAGTACAGGTTTGAATTCACTGTGATTACTGGTATATCTGACTATCTGTCACACCAGGCTGGAAACAGAGGGGGAGAAGAGGGAAGTGTGGAGGTTGTATCTGGAGAACGCCTCATCAGACATTCATGCAGAAGAGAAAGACAGAGAGCAGCACATGTACAGAGATGTAAGTAATATGCGATGATTCTCAAAATGCATGTAATATTAGGGCTTTAGTTTTTGGTTAAAACAAGTTTTGTATCTTTTGTTTATTCATTTATTTTTCATGTTATGAAACTGTTGTTTATTGTTATTAATAAGATGCTAAAACTGAAATAAAAAAGCTAAGTAGACATACAGTATACAAATAAATAAACTCATAAAAGCAAATAATTAATGACCTTAACTGAAAATATAAAATAATTTAAATTCTAATTGTTAAAAAAACATTTAATTGTTTTAAGTTGAACATTTAAACATAATTTAAAATATTAATTAATAATAATAATAATACCTTTTATTTATAAGTGCCTTTCAAAGCATTCAAGGACATCTTACAATATGTTACAGGCACATCATAAAATACAAGACAGAAGAATAATAAACATAATATTAAACCAGTAAATTATTAAAAACAATCCTGAACAGAAAAGTTTTTACCTGGTATTTAAAATTGGAAATAGACTCCACCTGACGAATATCTAATGGCAGGGAATTCCATAACGTGGTGCTATGCAGCTAAAAGCCCTGCCACCAAATGACTTCATCTTAAAATTTGAAACTGACAACAGTTCAGCCACAGAAGATCTCAGTGAGCTCCGAGGTGTGTACCAGTGAAGAAAATCAGAGAGGTAATCGGCTGCCAGGTTGTGAAGAACTTTGTAAGTTATTAGAAGAATTTTATATTGTACACGATAAAGAACAGGAAGCCAGTGCAAGTGGAAGAGAATTGTTGTAATACTACAACACTATATAAATAATGCTAAAATAAGATGGTTTTGGAATATTTGCACAACTTGTCTATTTGCATAACCTTTTGCTCTGAAGGTATTCCTACACAGTTGGGAAAAGTGTAACATTCTTAGTTGTTTTTTAGATTAAAAAGCCCACTGTATCCTGACAGTTTCACTCCAACCCTGAACAAAATTACCTTCCTGTAACCTTACAGGGTGCATTACAGTCCAATTTTTTTTGTCTTATGGGGCCCTATCATACACCCGGCACAATAAGGCACAGGACGTGTTTGGCGCGATTTGTTGGTATTTTCAGACCAGTACAATCCTAATTTTCACATTTTGCACAACATTGTTTAAATAGCAAATATATTTGCGCCACTTTGTGGACTCATGAGTGTGCCGATCTAAAATAGAGGTGTGTTAAAGTGCATCGTTGGCGCGTTTCTATTTTGAAGAACTGAAATAGAATATACCATTGACCATTATTATATGCATATTTATATTTGTTTTAATAAAAACAAGTTTAGATTTGTCCACTTGTGTTTACGTATATGTCACTATATGGGGCATAAGAATACGATGTGTGTTTGGATATAACTCAGTTTTTGACCACACTTCGTAATAATTGCTAATTTATTTATTTGCTGGAAATTAGAACTGAATTTTGAAATCGTTTTGAAACAAATCTTTGAGCTTAACAAACTAAATTAAATATGTTGGCTAATGGATGTTTTCAGTGGAGTGCATTTCCACCATTACCTTACTCCACGAAGGTAAAAGAGTAAAGAGTGAAAGTAAAGATGCCGAATGGAGAAGGCTTGTTCTTTATCCTAGCGTTGCAGATGGCCCATGTAACTGTTTTCTATCTAGTGAAGCATTCAGTTTTTCCACTTACAAATTCCGCCATGTAAATAGCAAACGCCATGGCACAACGCAACTGACTCTTAAAGGGAATAGGAGATGAGACTCTGATAGGTTTAATCCACGTTATGCTCAAAACACATCCATAACTTATTGTTATAACATAAGCATATTTTTCTGTCCTTAAAATAGCAAAAGGGGATTCTTAATGCTTTTGCGCCATGTGCTTTAGACTTTGCACCTAGATCGTTAAAATAGAGCCCATTGACTTAGATGTATGTTATTGTTTATGTTACGCAAGTGGCCACTACTGGCCAAACATTTGATATGTATTTAAAGGGGACCTATTATTCTCACAGGATATAAAATAAGTCTCTGATGTCCCTAGGTTATATATGTGAAGTTACAGCTCAAAATACCCCACAAATGATGTTTTATAACTCTTTGAAACGTTCCCTTTTAGGCATTGATTCTAATTGTGCCATCTTGGTGATTATAAAAAATAAAATGTATAAATCTTTACCGTTGGAAGGATATATTCACAGACTGTTGTCACACAGCTGTATTTAAACCTTTTATAAAAGTGATTTTTGCATAATAGTAATAATATATAAGTCCTTTTAAATAGAATGCCCTAAGCACTAGACTCACAATTGCATTGCATTCTTTCCCTCTGTAAAAATTGAGGGGTCTTGCATCTGTCCATGTAAACTTCACTTGTCCACTTGATTTAATGGAATGCACTATAAAATTGAAACAGGGATTCTCTGAGGTCAACTGCTTATTGAAATTCACGCGTGCATGTGTAAAAGTGGAATGTGTAAAACATGGCTATAGTTGTCCTGAAGACCTTGGTTAACTGGTTCAAGTGTGTTTGATTAGGGTTGAAACTAAACTCTGCAGGACAGTGGTCCTCCAGGACAAGGTTCCTCATGCCTGATCCAAAGCATCTGAAGAGCGTTCATGGCGCAATATTAGGGCTGTGAGGAAAATAGGATATCCATTACTTTGCTCAGTAACGTGATATACAATACGCAATGTACTATTAATAAAATGCAACATCTGTTTCACATTATATCAGAGAAAGAAAGCATCACTACAACTACTTAAAGTGAACAGCCCTTTATTAATGTTGCATAAAACTAATTACAAATATTTAGTGTATACAAACAAAATACATGAGGTAAATACACCTCAAAAATGCTTTCTTGCTTAGATTTTGTTTTCTGGTTTCTAGTCCAAACATCTAGACAAGCAAAAATAAAATATTATTTTGAGAAATATAATGCAATAATGAGTTTTTTTCCTTTTAAAACAAGCAAAATAATCTGCCAAATGGGGTAAACAAAATAATCTTGTTTTTATTTTGGACATAAGATTATTTTGCTTACCCCATTGGCAGATTATTTTGATTGTTTTAAAGAAAAACACAATTTTGACATTATTTCAAAAAACAAGACAATTTGTTTTGCTTGTCTAGAAAATTCTTCTTGATTTTAAGAATTTATAAATATTTGGACTATGACCAAGACAAAAAAATCTAAGTAGAAAAAGCATTTTTTTGCAGTGTATCACCACCACTTTGCTCCACTAGATATAGATTTATTAAGCTAAAAATATCAAGAACAATCAGGAAAACAGAGGTTTCTTAAAATGGCCTGCTTGCTTGGTCAAATTTCAGCCTCCATATTAAAATTGTTATAGATTTTTGGACAAGAAAACTAGAATGTCCACTTTTTATGTGCTGAAAATTCTTACAGATGTGTGCTAATGGCAGGCATGCAAAGAAACATTTGAATTTAAGTGTTTGTTTATTGTAAACCATAGCAATATGTCTTTTTTGATATACATATTTGTGATATTTCAGTAATTTTTTTATATATTGTGCAGCCCTAAGCAATATGGATTTAATTGAATTGTCATCATTCTCACTTTTTTAGCTGTACACACGTCACAAAGATTACCTTAACAGCCTAGTTGGCCAAGACTTCGAAATGGTAAGAACTACGCTTCTTATTGAAACTCATTATAGTGTTTTTGATAGTTGAACTTTTCAGTACTGTTTAAATAAATTTTAAATTAAAAAAATAAATAAATAAAATGTGCAAAAATCAGTCCAAGGCACACAAAAAAATGTGATTTATTTTTTAAAAATCCTTAATTGACATGGCTATTTCTTAAAGCTGCACCAAAGCTTTTCAGTAAACAATTGCCTTCATCAGGATAACAGTCATCTGTTGCCATTTGATTTTTGCTGTTTATTCTGATGAATCCCTCACCCACAGAGCACCAACACATTATTTAAGCAACCCCTGAGCATTTTTTGTTTGATTTTAAATGAAAAAAAAAATGTATTCTGATTGTCCAAACACTTACTTTAGCCACCTCCAGGGATACTTCGTCTGATTGTAAATGGAGAGATTGGTGGGTATAACAGTTATCATGTTTTTATAAATTGGTCTAGTAGTAATATCAGTATGCATGCTTAAACTCAGAACATTACTGCATTACTGTTTTTTTTTTCCTTTAAGTTTCAGCTCAGGGTTATGAGTATGACAATCTGTATGTCCACTTCTTCATGGATTTACCAAACAGTAAGTCAGCCCCTATATTCATTTATGACCCGGGACCACAAAACCAGATTTATGCAGTTCCAATGCAGTTTCAATAATATGATCATTGTCAAGCATATCCAGGAGAATGTTGTAATCAAATGCAACACTGAGGTCCAACAACACTAACAGAGAAAGATGCAAGCATGATCAGGTGCTAAGAGCAGATCATTTGTAGTGCTGTGAAATACTATAAATCCTGATTGGAATTCATGAATTTGATAGATATTGTTTCTCTCTAAAATTGAACACGTTTGAGTTGACATGATTTTTTATTTTTTGTAAATTTTATAGAAAAGACAGAATTAAAATGGGCCTATCATTTTTAAGTGTGTGTGATCCAGCTGTGTTTTTTATTAAATTATCAGTTTAAATTATTCAGTTTAAAGGTTTTAGGCAGATATCCTAACAGTAACAATGAATTTGTTAAGATCTGGTTCTGTGATGAACTATTTTTTTATTTTGGTTGGTATAAAAGCTAACATAGATGTTGTTGATTTGGAGGAGTTTTACTCCCTGAATGTTAAGAAAGTTTGAAGTTTATCTTTGATCTGAGATGCTCTAACTAGACATTGTACTAATTTTGTCTCTGATATTATCAATCTTGCATGTAAAGAATTCAGTTAAAAAATGTGGAAAGATGCAAGTAGATTATGGTTTAGCTCACAGCCACAAGTAGGTTGGGAGACCTCCATGTGGGAGGGATTTATGCTACAAGTAGGTTAGTTTAAAGGGTTACATCTGCAGCTACTGAGAATATGCACATAAATATAGCTTCTTTTTTTTTCTCTTTTTTTCATTACTCTAAGGCAGGGGTGTCCAAACTCTGTCCTGGAGGGCCGGTGTCCTGCAGATTTTATATCCAACTTCCCTCAAAACACCTTCAAGGATAGGTGTGTCCCAACTCGCATACTTATGCACTCTTCTTCGCCATTTTGTAGTATGAAGTGTGTAAGTAGTGCATTCACACTGAAAAATAATGTGCACTTTAAATACCTGGATGATGCGCTTATTCAACCAGTAAAATAAAGTGTGGAATGGACAATTCACACACTCAACGGTAACAGCTTTGTCCACGTAGCGGAAGGGGCTGAGCTATTGGGCACTTATGTTGGATTACATTATTTATTTTGGATTGTGAACGCAAAATTCTCCTACGAGAGTAACTATAGTGCCTCACGATAGTCAATGCGGTTATACTCATGGCAGGTATTATTTGGTACTTTGGTCATTTATTTCACTAATTTGGCAACCGTCAAACGTCAACAGGGAAACGGTTTGAATTTCTGCTTAGTAAATAAAACCATTAGTGTTCCATTTGGGACGAAACTATATACATATAATATGCTACTGAGTGTGTAAGTGCATAAGTTCCAAGTGCATTGGAACTAAACTTTGCAAGACACCGGCCCTCCAGGACAGTTTGGACACCCTGCTCTTAGATTTAGGGTTGGGGTTGGTGTAGGTGTAGACATTAATAAAACACAATAGGTTACACTCTCACGTACAAGACAGGAAATAAATCAATCAAAAGCGCCAGGAGATTTGTACAGCCCACTTGAATATTGGGTCCCACCCATTTGAAGCTGACCTGTCCATTTGTAGCTGGCCATGGTCTTTATACCTAACTTGTGAAATGCCTATTGGTGCTTTATTTCTAGTTAGATTGGCATTTTATCTATCTGGAAGGGTCCAGGAATATTAAATGAACTGACATTTAGACATTTTTAAGTGTAACTTAACTGCCCTAATACTAGCTTTTTTATTAGGGTTTGATGCATTTTCTCTGACTTTTCATGGTGTTGATATTGGTCCATTTTCTTCAGATTGGTCCAGTGTTTCCTCTCATTGTCTATCTGGTGTGACTCAGACATGTCGCACACGCAGCATAGGAAAGGTGAGATGTCATTTTAGTAAACGTCATCAATGTGTTCATGGAACTGTGGTAAGCAAGTTTACTGTTTTATAGGAAGATGTTGCTTTCTTCTCCTATCCATTCAGCTTTGAGACCTTCTTCCATAAAGAGGATGAATCTGATGGTGAGATGCCTCAGAATGGCAATACCCAAAGTTACTTTACATGAATTACATTTTAATCCTTACATTTTAAACCTGATGTTGTGTGCAGGGTCTTTACCACAGTGGCCAGTGCTGTATTTTAAAGTTCTCTCACTGGATTTCTGGCAGCGCTTCAGAACTGAGGGCTATGGCTATGTGGTCATCCCTTCGACAACAGGTAGGACAGTCTTTTGCATTCAAAGCGATGATCTGTTTTTTTTTTTTTTGCATATTGGCTCTGTAAACATTAGCCAGTAAGTTTAAATTAACTGGTGGAAGTCGGTGGTAATCGGAGACAAAACAGGAATGAGTGACAGCATCAAAATGGAATGCTAATTTACAGTCAATTTTATTCAGTACAGTTTATTTACTCAACATTAAATAGGACAAACTTTTCTGACAATTAAGAATTGTTATGTACTATAACAATATTGTCCTAATTTGAAACTTGCATTTACTCAAACTGAAACTGAAAATAAGCTATGCAAAAGTTTGGGCAACTTCTCTTTTGTGTGAATTTCAAAGCCTGAAGTCACTTACTGCTGACTGATTACAAGACAAAATTGATTTGAGTGACTCAGTGAACCTTAACAATCCTAACACAGGTGCAACCCAACATTTTTTAACAACAATGCTCAAGAATCAGTAAAGAAGCTAAAGTTACAGCAAGGTTGGATGTTTCAGCAGGACAATGACCCAACGCACAGGTCCAGATCTACCAAGGAATTCATCCTCAGACATGATACAATGTTCTAGAATGACCATCCCACTTACCAGACTTGAACATCATCAAAAATCTATAGATTGGTTTGAAAAAGGCTGTTCATGTTCGGCACCCATCAAACCTGACTGAACTGGAGAAATTGTGCAAGGAAGAATTGCGCAAAATGCCTTTAGCAAGACTTCCGACCTATTCTTGGCTATAAGAAGCGTCTACAGACTGTTATTTCAGCAAAGGGTGGCTCTACAAAAGCTTGATGTCAATATTCAGTTGGGGTGCCCAAATTTTTGCACCTGTCTGTTTTTGATATAATTTAAGTTGCATTGCATTTGTTGATTAAATAAGTTTTATGTCAGAACTTTTTCACTAGGGTATAAAATATATCCAAATTTAATAGCTGATTTGAAAGGCCAGCAGACTATAGCTTGCAATTCTGAAAATTATCAGTGGTGCCCAAACTTTTGCATAAAACTGTATCATTTATTCAATCGGTTTAATATTGTGGTTTATCGATTAATCATTACAAGGATGTGCTATTGTCACGTTTGATTCCAGATTACAAATCTACACCAAAGAAATATTTTATAAAATAAAGAAAATGAATATCAGCTTGTTCAATGTTGAGTTTATTACGCTTCCAGGGTGTCACAGAATGACCTGCCACACATGGAGAGCAGTCCAGCGTGGCTCAGTGGCAGAACTGAGACGTTTCTTTATTGGTGGAGCTCCTGAACTCGAGGACATCAGTTACGTCAGAATACCTGGCACTTTTAAGGTCAATCATTATACATTTCCTGCTGTGAAATTTGTGTTATGGCATGTTTTGTAATTCAGTTTAACAATTTAATGTTCTAATCTATTGCTTTTAGGGAGAGAGATTGAGTCGCTTTGGCTTTCGCACTCAGACCACTGGAAGTGTGACCTTTACTCTTAATTGTATCCAGCACGCCAGGTCAGCCAACAGCATTAATGAATCTTGCATTTTGTGACTGCATGAGAACTCCTTTTTTCTCTCTTTATGAGATTGATTAAGAGCTTGTGGTACTTTTTTCAGGGCTTTTATTGATGCCAGCACACTGAAGAAAAGAAGACAGACTGTTCTGGATCAGTTGGGCGGCCACAGTCAGCAGGGCTCTGTCAATAATGTTTTGGGTAAGAAAAATTTGAATAACTTCAGTTGGGGTCAATATTGCTATTAAGAAATCTATTGCTATTAATATTGCTATCCCCAAGAAATCAAAACTTACCATTTGTGGTGATCAATTCATCAGTGCGTGTCATTTAAAAAAAAAAAAAAAAGAAAAAATATGAAAAAAAATTGTAATTCTAATCTTTAATTGAAATCTGTAAAGACACTTCCTGTTTTTTTTCAGTTAATTTATCAGATGACGTATATTTTAAGAATTGGGCTTGGCTAACATATTTAACCACTCTGCTGCAACTATCAGTTTTTATAACAGAAATGGTGAGCAGCAGTCTATTAGGTTGTAATAATTTTCCTCAAACCCGTTTCCCCATCGTTCTGAATGAAATGCCTACTTTACTACATTCATTCAGCTTGCAGTAGAAAAACAAAACACGCCCCCTGTTGTCGCATTTAATATACTGTTTCTCTAGGATCTGCGTTACAATTCGGAAAAAATAATGGTCGGAATAGCGCTTTTACTTATGTTCTTTTATTAAACTAAATAAAAATCTACATTATCAATGCTGTAAAAGGTCCCTTATGATACTGAAAGAAGATTTCAGTGACTGAACAACACTTCTGTGCATATAGCCCATTCATTACCTTTGCGTGATTAAAATACTTTAAAACACAACATTTCCTGTCTAAAATAAATACCTCATCCATGGTGTCACCCTTCCTCCAGCGTACAAAAGTAACTCCAGTATGGATTCAGGATTTTAAAAACTTTTGATTCAGCATTTGTTTTTACCACTGTCACTCCTAACCACATGACTGTGGCACACGTGCACACGCATCAGCGGATCTGCATGAACAGAGGTGCGCAGTTGTACAGATCTACATTTATGGGAATTGTCGGCCAGACAAATTTTAATTAGATGAACATTTTTTAGTCTTATGCCTTATCCAGAATAGAAAAATTCATATAAATACATTTAGATCATATACTTTTATCATTACTATTGGACTGTGAGAACTTTCAACCAGCACAACAAAAAATGTTTCTGAAGACAATCACCTAATGTACCTTTAACTATTTTATTAAATGTATTAAAAATGGTTTAAAATTTGAAAAGCATTATTGGTTAAGACAAGGTAAACTGTTCTTAGAAAACCTGGATATAAAAGGTGTCATAAAAATGTGAAAAAAATAATATAAACATTATATATAATCTCTTAAATATGTAATGCATAATATAAAATAAAAAGTATATATTTATATGAATAAAACATATTTTTCCACTTATGTCAAGCTAAAACATTTTATATTAAGAGGACAGTCAGCTGATTAATTATTATTAAATTGATGTGTACACCAATATAACATTTCTTATTTTCCATTTTATCACATTTTTTAGTTTTTAAAAATATAATATAATATAGTAATATATATTATAATATAATGTATTGTAATGTAATGTAATGTAATATAATATAATGAACCAGCGACCTTCTTGCTGTGAGGCGATTGTGCTACCCAATGTGCCACTGTGCAGCCCATAATATAATATAATATAATATAATATAATATAATATAATATAATATAATATAATATAATATAATATAATATAATATAATATAATATAATATAATATATGGGTTGCAGCTGGAAGGGCATCCACTGCATAAAAACATATGCTGGATAAGTTGGTGGTTCATTCTGCTGTGGCGACCCCAGATTAATAAAGGGACTAAGCGGAAAAGAAAATGAATGAATGAATAATATAATATAATATGAGCACAGTACAGACTAACAATATGTTTTCTAATCTGCTGTTTGTGATTTTTCAGAAGCGTTTCAGAGAGCCCGTAAGCGCATGCAAGAGGCAAGAGAGACTTTACCCAGAGACCTCATCAACACTTCTGCACAATTAAACTCAGAGTCTTCTGCTTAGGAACATCAGAACTGATAAAATACATGTAATAATGCTGGTCACGGTATTTGTTTATATGTACTGTGTAATACATTTTTGTATATATATATATCTTTTATAAATTAGTTATGCACTGCTTTATATAAAAAAAATACATCATTCAACAAATAACAAGTTGGTGGTTCATTCAGATGTGGCGACCCCTGATTAATAAAGGGACTAAGCCGAAAAGAAAATGAAAGAAGGAATGGGTGGATTTTTGCTTTAACTCTACAAGTGGGTCTTTATGCACATGAATAAACAGCAGATGGCACCATCTTCTTTATAAACACCTCATAAAATGCAGAAGGCTGTTTATTTGATTCATTGCTAATTATGTTAAAGTTACTTAGTTGTCTACAATTCTTGCTGAAACTATTGCATATCAAAGGCATGCATGATCATGTGGCCTTCATAAAATTTGGATGGATATAGTGAGAACATAATGTCAGCTATCAGCACTGGGATTAAAACAGCTCACTGTCCCTCAGACCACCTGTCCATGTGTAAAATGAAGCGACGTGTGCAGACTCTTTGGGTGACATGCTGCTGTGAAGTGTTCTCCATTTTCATTCTTAAAAATAAAAGTTCTTAAGTGGGTCTTTTTAGGGTGTAGGGTTTTATGAAGTGTTTTTTTTTTAATCCATGGAACCTTCCCATCCAAAAAGGTTCTTTGTTGTGGAAAGATTTAGACTATAAAGACTCTTCTCAGTAAAAAAGAGGGTACTTTATTTACTAAAAAAGATTTTAAAAGTTATTGTTAATGCAGCATATAGGGAGGTGGTGATGTCAGAATTGTTCTTGACCCCTGCAGCACCTGTTTTTGTCAAAATGCATCCTGCCCATGACCTCACATCACCGGAGACACAAGGTCAGAGACAGTGTTACACCAATGAAAAAAAATACATACTATACCTTATTTAAAGGTGCTGTATGTAAGTGTGTGACTCTTCTAAAGCACAAAAATACAATAATATGTGCAGATATTTAAGAAACAGTCAGAGTTCCACATGACCCACATAGCAAAATATCTCTGGCCCACACAATCAGCTTTTGCTTGGCCCACATGCCGCAGTGAATTACCGCACATGACTGGAACATATCTGGCTTCCAGACAAGGGCCAAACACGGACCATATCTGGGCCAAGTCTCAGCCGAGTTAGTAACCCATAACTGAGCCTAAAATGGGCCAGATATGTTGGTGTGTCACGACTGCAATATAAATGATAAAGCCATAAATCATTGCACTTTAGGCTTGCTATGGGTGAGCTTTTTTCTCAAAGCGACCTGATTGGTAGAATTTTTTTCTTTATTTTAAAATAACAAAAATGTATTTTAAATGTGGGTCAGGACAGGCCAAACTTACATGGCCCACATATCAAGTATAAACATCTGGGCCAAATACTACATTTTACTTTTGGCCCGAGTATTGTTTGCCACCTTAAAGACGGTGCCACCTCTGCCAAACCAGGGCCAAGTTTGGCCCACATGCTGTATGCCAGTGCCGGATAAATGCCTGCTGTGCCAGATTTATGCCAAATCTGGGCCAGAATTCTTAGCTACCTGGTTATTAATTAGCAATAATATAAATATTACAAACGTAAACATTAGGTGAGCAGGTTGTATTGTAACCCTGTGTCATGACAGCACTCTACAAGTCGAGATTTGCAGTGTTAAGCAATAGAGCTGTTTGCAACAGACGCAGCGCGACAGAGATTTGAATACAGCCATTAAGAAGCACATTAAATGCTCTCAATCACAAAATGCTAAGGTTTACAATCTAATTAATACATATTAAACCTCTTTAACATTTTTAAATGTACATGCTGAATCACTGGTATGTGTTGGCTTGCACTGAGTCAGTTTCAAAGTTCGATTTCAAACAGTTTCTTTTATTTTCATGATCTGAGGTGAACTATCTGCTACTGCTTTCAGTAGTATGGCAATAAATGTCATCAAGTGATCATTGTCATAGTTTTCTGTTGTTCAGCTGCAAGAAATAGAAGCTGTTTATACTTCTGAATATATTTCCAAAATATGAATTTTAGGTGTTTAGAACAAAAACTCCTTTTAATATAGAGAATATTCCTTCTATCGTGTGTCGTTGCTTTTATTTAGAACACGATTTAAATCAGCCTTTAGGCCCGGTCGTCACACTCACTCCTGTTGGTCCTCAATCTGGCAAATTGCCCTTGCATTTCTTTTGATCCAGGAATGTAATACCTAGTTCAACCAGTGGGTATCAAACTTACATACTGCACCTTTAAAGCACAGGCTATAAATTAAGACTGTAAAACTTTACATCCAAAATGACATTTTTGTCACAGTTTAATAATGTGGATTATTTCAATAAATTGATTTCTTAATATAAATATACACTCAAAAATGTATTTTGAGTTGAAACAACACAATTCTTAAGATTTCTTTTGGGACAACTTAATTGTTTTAAGTTCAATTCACTTATATTTGTAAATTGATTGTTAACTTAATTGATTTTGTGTTAGGTAGGAATTGTGTGGAACCCAGCATTTTTTTTTGTCACTAAATCACTCATTCAGTCAATTTGTCACCTAATTATAAGGTTCTATCTGACATTTTTGTCAAAATTGAGTTATTGACATATTCTTATTAAATGACAACTTATTTACATCATGTGGTGTTTGTTTTTTTAATAAGTTGCTTACATTTTAAGACTTGTATGCACAAAGACCAATCAGCATCAGCTTTCTTGGTCAGCTCTCCGGACTTCTTTGTTGACAGCGGGAAAGACCAGAAAGAAGCACAAAATCAGAGTCCACCAAATAATGCAGCACCACACAAAATTGAGAAAAAAGCTGAAACTGAAAAGATGTGTGTAAATGTGATGATTTAGAAGCATTTTTTGACATTGAGATAAAATGTTCAATTTTACATTGTTAAAAAAAAACATTTAAAAAATATAATAAATCATGCCCTTCCAGCTGCAACCCAGTACTAGGAAACACTCATTCACTCTTGCATTCACACACATACACTACGGCCAATTTAGCATACCCAATTCACCTAACCCACATGTCTTTGGACTGTGGGATAAACCGGAGCACCCAGAGGAAACCCATGCAAACACAGGGAGAACATGCAAACCCCAAACAGAAATGCCAACTGACTCGAACCAGCCAGGACTCGAACCAGTGATCTTCTTGCTGTGAGGCGATTGTGCCACCCACTGCGCCACCTCAACGCCCCTTCCAAAGTATTTGTTTTTAGTAATCAATGTGTACATTTTCATTTTTGGGTGAAGTAAAGTATCACTTTAATATCATCCTGTTTGATTATAAGATGAAATATGCTGTGACTGAGAAGAATGTCTTTTAAATTATTTTCTTTTTGCAGCGAAATAAGAGAAAGTAATTTGTAGAAGGGCAGAGAGGTCTTCTAAAGCTGCTCTGCATTGTTCATTTGCTGCTAATGAAATCGTAGCAGACCCACTACATTGCAGACGAGTTGCTGATGGGCTCTATATATAGTGCTGCAAAGTCTGTCATCTAAGGTTACCCATAATAAGCCATTGCCCAATACACGTAAATAACAGCTAAATACAAGTAGTGATGTAAATGCTTCTATAAAATTAGAATTAGAAATTTTGGTATTGTGAGTCCCAGCTATTGTAAGTCTCACACCATATCGGTATAGGCATAATTTGTTTTTAAAATAAAACATGAACAGATGTGGAACTTTTAATTAAATTTATGCCGGGGGAGACAAGTGGTTCAGTGGTTAGCACTGTTGCCTCACAGCAAGAAGGACTGGTTCGAGTCCCAGCTCGGTCAGTTGGCATTTTTATGTGGAGTTTGCATGTTCTCCCCATATTGGCATGGGTTTTCTCCGGGTGCTCCCGTTTCCCCCACAGTCCAAAGTCATGTGGTATAGGTGAATTGAATAAACTAAATAGGCCTTAGTGTATGTGTATGAATGAGTGTGTATGGGTATTTCACAGTACTGGGTTGCAGCTGGAAAGGAAACCATATGCTGGATAAGTTGGCGATTCATTCGGCAGTGGTGACTCCTGATGAATAAAGGCACTAAGCTGAAGGAAATGAACAGTTAAGCCACAATGTTGTCAAGTTTAAACTTTTTCTTCCCAGCATTTTTAAATGTGTATTTACTCACAGAGTGACCTCAAAGTAAAAGATGCTAAAGTTTGATTGTATGTTGTCTACAAACTAATAAAACTAATTCAAGAACAAGTAAAAAGTGTGAATGCTTGTTCAGTGATTTTGGCATATTTTGTGATCTGTTTTTTTAGTTAGCCTGCTTGATTCGTCAGTTGACAGAAAAGCCCTTGGGTTTGATTAGTAGAACCTGTGAATGCAGTGTCAGTAAGCAAGACCAAAACACCCAACCTAACTGAGCACTGCTCCCCGAAGTGTGTTTTCACTACTCAACTCACATCCTACATTCCACATTTGAATGGCTTTCATTTTTTATCTTAAATCTATAACACCAACGCACTCTAATGCAGAATTCACCATTGCACGAATATATATTGCTCACAAAAACTGTCTGAATAATGAAAAGAACACCCTGACACTGGTAAAGTTATTAATGGTTATCAGCTGATAGATATGGGCCAGTAGGGGCCTTCTGCGCCTACTGGTAGGCTTAGATGACTGCTATCATCCATCCACATGGTTAATCAGCTATAGATCACATACGGCAGCCGAAGCTAACGAGAATTATTTATATCATTTAATAAATTTCCCATTAATTGTATTTTATTAACGTCTACCCCTACCCCAACCCAAAACCTAACCATCACAGTAGTGTAAAAACAGATCTGAAGTCTTCTCTATAAGTTTAGCTGATTAACCACAAGAATTATTTATATCATTTATTAAATTTCCCATTAATTGCATTTCATTAACGTTTACCCCTATACCCCAACCCTAAACACAACCATCACAATACTGTAAAAACAGATCTGAATCTGGAGTCTTCTCTATTAGTATAGTTGATTAATCATGTGAATGGATGATAACAGCCTTCTGAGCCACCGGTAGTTGCAGAAGGCCCCTACTGGCCCATATCTATCAGCTGATAACCACTGATAATGCCCATTAAATCAAGTGATAACATTCGAAGTGGGTGGGTAACTACCCACCACATTCATTCATCCAAAATCAAATTCTATATTTTAATAATAATAAACTTTATTTTATACCTTTATAAAATCAAAATGTATTCTTATATGCACAGTATATACTGTAGTAGTGCTTTTTTTAATGTATCTGTGCACTTCATTATTTTGTAAAAATTAATATTCCTTCTTAATCTATAATATCTTGAATTATCATAACCTTCTCTTTCCCCTCGAAATGACTTTTCATCACCTCTGGTCACATTGAATGACTTTCGGGCAGTGCATGTCTTGATTCTGCTCTGCCTTCATCCATTCGTCAATCTTTTTTCATTTTTACTAAATGACAAAATTATGCACCGCCTTACATTTTATTTCTAATTTCAGGACTGTTACAAGTTGATGTACATAACTATAGAGCAAAAAAACTTCCATTTCATGTCAACTTTAAAAGCAGCTCTAAAACACAGGTATCAAACTTAGGGCCCATTTACACTAATACGTTTTACTTTTAAAACGGCGTTTTAGAATGAAAAGGATCCGCGTCCACACTGGCGTTTCACCTAACGTTTCTGAACAACTCTCCATCCACACTATACCACTGAAGACGTCAATATGTGACCACACACACACTCCGGTGTTCTCCGGTGTTTTGGCTAAGCGCAAAGATAGGTTCAAATACACTGATTCTGCACATTTGACTGATTGCTTGCATTTATTTCCTATACTGTATATAGTTATTGTACATTATACTTTTATAATAGCCATTATTGATTATTAAAACTGATATTCAGCAAAAAAGAGGGTATGTTTTGCATTTTGAATGAAAATGAAAGGAGGCAGTAATGTTATAGGCTCCACAGCAGCATTCAAAAATGAAAATGGCCTCTTCAACGTTTTCAAAAAGCTCTGTTTCGTTGCTTGAAAACTCTGGTGTTGTGTGGATGGATGGCGTAACCGTAGCAAAACATTTGCTTTTTAAAACTTATTAGTTTAATTGAGGCCTCAGTTCCTGGAGGGCCGCAGCTCTGCTTAGTTCCAACCCTAATTAAACACACCTGATCAAACTAATTGAGTTGTTAAGGCTTGTGTGACACCGACAGATAGGTGTGATGAAGCTGGAACTAAAAGAACTGTACAGCATGGAGTACACAAATGATGCACACTAAAAAAATAGCAGAAATCTGTCATAAAGATCGAAAAGAAAGACGTACGTCATAGCAAACAATATTGTGTTCAGCAGATGAAACAGAATTCTTGGGCTGGCATGGAGGCAGCATGCCTGGCACAACGTGGCCTCATCCTGTCATCGCAGTGACTTCTATTAGCATATGACTCTCTCTCATTCAAGCCTCCTGCTTCTGCTTTAGCTTGTCAGCAATGCCAGGCATCTTCATTAGACAGGCCCGCTGCTCTGTCTGCTGATTACCAGCTGACCTCCAGTCCCATCTCTGTCCCTGCTCTCCAATGAACCGCCGCCAGAATGCAAGTTATGACTCTGCTCCTTCCATAGGGACGACCTGGTATCTCACACCAGGGGAATAGTCACACACAGTAAGAGACACACAGCTTCACAAGTACATACTACTCTATTCTATTAAATTTTGCCTTTTAATGGGACCTAATATCCCCCTTTTACGATACGTAAAATAGGTCTTTGATGTCCCTAAAGTGTGTATGTGAAGTTTCAGCTCAAAATATTCAACAAATTACATTTTATATCTCCCCCTTTAGGCTTTGATTGTAATTGAGCGTAATTTGATTGTAATTGGTGACTGTAACTTGGAATTGAAATTAGATCATGCTCTCAGCCCTCGTTTTTAATAATATGGGGGAGCTACAAATCACTACTATATCAGCATGATGGACCTCCAACTGAAATGTAATATTGAGAAGGGGGCAGGGCTTTCGTTTGGTGCCCTCTTTCCCTTAGAGAAAACGAATGATAAGAGGGTTGTGAAAGAATATTGGGGCTAAAGCCGTCAAACTAACATTTGAATGACAGCCACGCCAAGCAAATGGTCAGACTTTGATTGAAGATTATCAGAATGAATATGGCATGTGGTTTAACCTGCATGGATTAACAAGGTGCACTAGCAAAATAATAATTGTGAATTTAGATTTTTCACATCTACTTTAAAGGTAAAGTTTGTCAGTTTTATGTTTTTTGAGTAATGGAGCTCTGTCAAATTAAGGGTGTTTTTACAACTGCCTTATTTAGTTCGGTTGAATTGCACAAAAGTTATTTTTTTCTGTTGGTGCGGTTCGTTTGGGCTGGTGTGAATGTAGCAATCGCACTCGAGTGCGCACCAAAAGCGGACCAAATAAGCATAGCGAGACCTCCTTGAAGAGATACTCTCGGCACGCTTTCAAACAAACCCTGGAGCGGTTCGTTTGTGGTGAGAACATGATCTGAACTAAAACGGACCCAACTGCATAAAAGTACTGTGAGAGAGAGAGAGAGAGAGAGAGAGAGAGAGAGAGAGAGAGAGAGAGAGAGAGAGAGAGAGAGAGAAAACTGATGGATCGTTGGTAATATTTTCAGAAGATGACCATGTCGCAGTTTAGCTAAATTAATTCACGCCTCCTCCTGAAGTGACTTGCAATGCGCCCTTGCCGTTTGCAATGCATTAAAACATTGTTTTCCAGCTGCAGCCGCGCTTCATACTTGAAATGTATAGTTTGTCTAAAGTGATGTATACAAACTATATAGTATACTATGAGCAGGGATACAATCAGCCAGCACAGTCGTCCGTTCATAGTAAAAAGCGACAGTTTGTGTCAGCTGGTTTGTTTACATGCAGGACTTCCGCTGCCATTTTCCCACACATTAATTCTGACCAATTGAAATACGTTCAATAACATCTGGCCATTGAGTGATGTGGATTTTATCACATGACTGGATTTTTGTTCTTTTCAACTGGTTCGGACCAAAGCAATCAGTGTGGTGTGTACAATGTATCATTTGTTGCCCTTGGTCTGGACCAAATGAACCGAACCAGATGTGAAAGCACCCTTAAGTGTCAAGCACAAACACAAGGATGCTAACTGTAATGGCAAGACCAGTTCAATATGGTCATGTCATTGGCTTATGAACATTTCCTGCTTGTTACCAAACTATTTCATAACTGGAACAAGAGGCAACTCAATCATAACTTCATGATTATTACGTTTAAACAGCTATCGTAACATTATTTAAAAATATGTGGCCTCTTTTTAGATCTTGGAAGCTATAGAAATTAAAATTGTAAAACAGGAAATACGTTGGGACCATTGTTTTTGTTTACATCTCTCAACATTTTCTACAGAATAGGGACAACCAGTATAACTATAATGATATTGTTCATATGCATTAATATTTATCAACAGAAATTTAGAAAATTATCTGGTCTATTTCAGATTCTAAAAGTTGAAAAGATGAACCAGTTGTAAGTAGTGTAATTATCAGTTTTGATATCCTCCATACTTTCCCTATTCATTACAAAATTCTTTTAGTTTTTGTGGTTTAAGCAATGGTATAATGATCAAATGAATAAAAATAATTAACTAAAAAAGTGCTAAAATGCTAACTTCTGTCCAGTTCTCACCTGTAAATAGCCTGTTATCCTTACAGCACTCTATAGGATTGTTAGCCCTAGCAAGCCAAGAGAAAATCCCACCCCCAAAATCCCACCCCTTGTTTTACAACAGGCAGTATTCAGACAAGTCTATATTAAACAGTATTATTTTTGGAAACATTTACTATGATGGGAAAGAGCGTCCAAGGAACTCTAGGAAAGTATTTACATTCACCCTCGTAACATAGCAAACTGCCGATAAAAACTCAGCTCCTGCTGGTGGACATGGCTTGTGTGTATGTTGTTGTTGTTGTTGTTGCATGTTGGAGGATGGTGTGAGAGAAGAGGAGAGGAGAAGTGGAGCAGCTGTGAAGGGTGAAAGTAGAGTTCGCAGCTGTGAGCAACTGTTCTGCTCTTTATTTTTATACATTGACTCTGAGTCCAGCCGCTCCATTACAGCTGAGACTGATCTCCCAGGAGCAAGGACAACACAAAGGCATCCCAAATCAGTCTGTGCTCTGTATTCCCGTGGTCATTCAAAATTACAGGCAGTGTTATTATTGGATATGAAAATTAAAACATGATGTTAACTGAAGGAAAATATAGATTATTTTTAGCTTTTGATATGTGGTTTGCTAAATAGAAAACCTTGACAAACCAATTCAGTTGAGCATGAAAAGCTAATTTAAGGGATAGTTCACCCAAAAATGAAGATTTACTCACTATTTACTCTCCCTTAAGTTGTTCCAAACCTTTAGAAGTTTATTTTTTTTCTGTTGAACACAAAAGAAGATATTTTGAAGAATGTTGGAAACTAGTAACCAGTCACTTTCATAGTAAGAAAAAGAAATACCATGGAAGTAAATTGCAGTACAAAAGTTCAGTTTTTGTTAATTTATTTTCAGTTTAGTTTTAGTACTTTATTTTTAGCTAACATAAAAGTCTTGGAAATAATTTGTGGATGTGTATGTAAAAGTTTGAGTTAATAGTTCCTATTACAGGTTTGTGACAAGTGAAGGTTGATAATAGTGTAACTAAATGATGACAAAATGTTCAGTTTTGGGTGAACTATCCCTTAATTAACATATAAATAAACTTCCAGAAATATGTTTAGTCTGTTGTAAAGGAATTTGTTATTTATTTTAGCCTAAAAAAAGTACTAAAACTAAATGGAAAATATGTGAAATTTTAAATGGAGTTAACAAAGGTTCGACAGCAGGACCACACCTCACTTTGTCTCCTTAGACAATCACCTTACTCCCTAAAACCTATTTAAGGCAGACAAGCTCTCTGTTCTTTTCATTCAAATCACTCAACCAATTTTCATCAAAACAAACCAATTTTCATCCAATCACTCAACCAAAACACTACAGAGATGGTGCCCCCACTCTCTCTGGGCATCATCGTTGGACACCAAGTTAACCTACCTACGTACCTGTTCACTGTTTATCCTCTTATTCCCCTTCCACTGTTCCCTTACCACCCCTTTCATCCCTACAATGGGATGGGATTTCATCAGCATGTCACACCACTTCTTTATCAGTTTCACTGGCTTCTGGTAAGTTTCGGATTTATTTTAAAATATTACTTTTCACTGTAAAGGCACTTCATAATCTTGCTCCTCAATATCTCACCAAACTTCTCCATTTTTATACCCCTTCTCGCACCCTTAGATTAGCCAACTCTTTCTCCCTGGTGCCACCTCGCACTTAATTAAGCACAATGGGTGCCAGATCTTTTAGCTCTGTGGTTCCTTGACTATGGAACTCGCTTCATCCCCTGGATCTAAGGAGCAGTGATAGTCTCCACACCCATCTATTTTCGCAGGTTTTCTTTTGACTATTTTTTTCATGCTATTTTATGCATTTAAAAACTTGTTTGGCAACATTTTATTTATTGTTTTAATTTGTTCTGTTATGGCTGTTGATGCTTGTTGTAAGGCGACCTTGGGACTGGGACCAGATGTGAATTTCTGCAGATTTTGTGTGACTCAAACGTTTAGAAATGCACCTAAAAGAGACAGTTGTTGCTTAATGTAATTGTTGTTTCATAAAATGAAATTTAATTGTAAGCTTGGCAAGCAGTTTTGGAGAATTTAATGTTTCCCCATTCAAGCAGAATGCCCAAGCATACTGCCCGATAGGTGTTTCAAAGATGGCCACCAAGTGAAAAGACTTGCCCAAAAGGGACTATTTCAAAACATATATAGTTATAATGACACAGGCAGTAGTAAATACCAATAAATGTGCTATACAATTTTATATTATAGTTATAAATAATTTAGGATTTGAAATAAAGTACAAGAAAACTGCAAAAAATAAGGAAAGTGGGTAATAATAAAAAAAGAGAATTAAATAAAACTTCAATTCATTTTAACAATGAAACAAATGTAATATTCTGTAAGCACATTATATGTGCTCACTACATTCATGTGTGTATAAAAATGTGCTTCGCTCAATAAACTATTGATGGCAGGGTGATAAATGAACACAATTCCAAGACATGCTTCATTTTATATAATTGCTTTAGCTTTCATAAACAGTCAAATGGAGACAGGAAATGAATAAGGAAAGGACACAGGTTGAAGTCAAACCTGCTTCTCCTGATCCAGCAGCTCATATTTTGTGAGCATCAGCATTACTTTTTGCGGCCCGGTTGTGATTTTAATTTTGCAGCCTACTGTAACAGTTTTCTTTTTCCCAACGCCCTGCAACTTCACACGCCTCACTCCAGCTATCAAAAAAAGGATAATCAAAAAGCAAATATTGATGTCTGCAAAGGAATGCGTTCCTGTTTCTACAAATTAGCTTTGCAAATAAACGTCTCTGGGTCAGTTACAGGGATCCATCAAGGAGAGTAAATACATGGATGTACTTGTGTTTTTGTGGCTGCAGAGATCAGATTAAAACTGTTTTCGTTTATATCTGGTTCAAGCAAAGTTTGAGACAAACAGCCCCTGTAACGGGCTCTTTTGAAGGGAATAAAAAGGTTCATTCCGTTTCTAGACCTGTTCACTTTGACTTGAAGCATGGAAAGCCAGAGCAGAGTTTTCCAGAGACGCTGGAGAGTGTGGGCATTCAAGGCCAACAGTCGAGCCTGTGCCAACTAAAAGTCAAGAACTCTCAAATGAATTCATACCATATACAGTACAATTCCCAGACTCTTAAGAGAAGGATTATTAATAGTGCTAGTACTATTAGTATAGGTATTAAATGAAGAGATTATCCCCTCAAAATTATTCTTTAACTTTACTTAAAACAATAACCAAAATCTTTATTTTTACTATTCATTATGTTTTATAGTACAATTACCAGCTGCAATATAATGAAAGACAAACTGGGTCTGTCAAGCCTAAAACATTCATTCATTCATTCATTTTCTTTTCAGTTTAGTGCCTTCATTAATCTGGGGTCGCCACAGCAGAGAATTTTTCCAGTACATGTTTTACACAGCGGATGCCCTTCCAACCGCAATCCAACACTGGGAAACACCCACACACTCTTGCACACACTCACATACACTATGGCCAATTTAGCTTTTTCAATTCACCTGTACCGCATATCTTTGGACTGCGAGGGAAACCGGAGTACCCAGAGGGGTGCTCCCACACAAACATGGGGAGAACATGCAAACTCCACACAGAAATGCCACTGACCCAGCCGGGGCTCAAACCAGCGACCTTCGTGCTGTGAGGCAATTGTGCTACCAACTGCGCCACTGTGCTGCCCAAGCCTAAAACAAGAAAAGAAATAACTTCTGAAATTTGATGGTTGGAAATTTGAATGCAAGTTGTTTTTGAAAAATTTCAGTTTGACTTAAAGTTACGTTGAAATGGAAGTTAAACACCCAATTGGAATTAAAGTCTAAACTGGAAGTTTCTGTGCATGTGTTCTGATATAGAAATATGGTATATAGAATTGCCACACAGAACTCGCATCAAGCTCACTTGCTCTCAACATGATTATGTCATTTCAAATTTCTGCCACTGTGTGTGAAGAGATGCAGGATTTTTCACCTTTTGATAAACAAAAGTTTAATCTAAACACTTGGTTCAGATTTATCATCGGAATAATTTTTGTGACTGAAAATAAAGTTGTTCTGATGACTTTGACTTTGTGGTCGCATTCATGTGTGCTTAACTAATAAACAGATTATTAGTTACATGAATGTTGGGGGTAATGTTAGTAATATTACTTTTTCAAAGTAACGAGTAATATAACGCATTACTTTTTAAAATAAGTAATATTATTTGAGTTACTTTTTACCTTACGAAATTGCCTTTTACAAAATATATAGCAGAATAAAAATGACCTTATTCAGGTTGAATCACACACTCAATGAGTGAGCGTGCTGCGAGAGAACAGACAGTTGGCTCGCACTCATCATCATCAGGTCTGTTTTATCACAGCAGATAACTCGGGATATGGGTTTACTTCGAGTCAGAAGTGGTATCCAGTATGTTTGTTCTTACTGAAGATGCAAACAGTTTCACGACAACTCAATCAACTTCAATTTAATCAACTGGTTCGACCATTCACTTCACTTAAAAATTTTTTTACTTAAAACAAACGATTCATTTACAAATCACCTGTCATCACAGAGTCAGAAACAGAAACAATGGCAGGCCGGAGACTTACATTGTTGCTTTGGATTCTTGTTATTTTGAACTCCTCGAAGAAAAGAAGTGAATTGTTGTTAAGCGTAGATTAGGTGTAAGTAAAACCCTTGAAAACTGCGAGAAACACAACATTGGAAAAAAAAAAAAACTGGACCCGCAGCTCACCCCCAGCTATGATTAACATAAGTTCACGTTCTCCAGGTAAACAAATAATTCGATTAAACTTAAAAAGATTGTTATTGCTTTATTGTTGAGCACATGCAGCCACTGTCTACTGTAGAAGCACCTACATTTTGTAATATAGTATGATTTTTTCTCTTTGAGAGACAGTTTAGCCTACACATTTGTTAAGGCCCCGTGAAAAAAAATGTATTCAATGTATTAAGCTCAAAGATTTATTTCATTTTGTTATTAAACATTTTAAAAGTTTAAAATCTGTTTTTGTCTTAATAAATTACTTCATAGTACTCTTAGGCTTTATTGCAATCATTATCTCAATGGACAGTGAATTTACTTAACTAATAACACAAAACATTCAAAAGTAGCAAACACACTACTTTTACATGCTTTCATTAATCTGTATATACAGCATGTATAGTTCTGGGCTCAGAAAGTTCTCAAAGTATAATTTTATCCTACATACATACTCAAGGAAAATAAGGGTGTAGGTTATATAGGTGGTTGTTAAATGCAGAGCTTCTCTATAAAAAAGGTGAAAAAAACACCTGTAAGTTCTGAAAGATATCAAACCTCAGCCAGGTAAGGAAAAGAAAATATTGTAATGCATTACTTTCAAAAGTAATTTTCCCCAACACTGTTAAAAAATATTGCACTTTGAGGCCATTAAAACAGCAACAACAACAAGTCTTCACTGATTGGTCAGCTTCCTGTCTGTTTTTATTATTTTTATTATTATTTTGATAATTTGCATTTTGTGTTGAACGGCAAATTTGCAAATGTGCAGTTTGAAGACATAAATAATGGAAAATAACGGTAGCAATACAAACAAATACGGAAATAACGGTAGTACAACAAACTACAAACAAGTATTAGTCCTACAAACAAGTATTTTACTGTTTGCTGTTGGACATGTTTACATGTAAAATATCTTATGATCTGTGTGAAATGGAAATCAAAAGAGTGGTTAAGTAAATGTTTAACAACTACTTTAATTCTTTTATTGTGATTATGTCAGTCCTCAAGGGGTAAACTCAAAGCATTGCAGGAGGTCTCTTATTGTCCAAGCCTCAAAGGATATGTCCAATCCTGGCCTAGCCAGCAAGCAATTCTTCGTTCTGAATGGCATATGACCCTGTGGGTGACTTAATCCTATTTTTGACCACATAAGCTTGCATATGGTGGCTTGTCACATAATACTGCAGGGCCATGTCTTACTCTCAGTGGTCTGGCGTTGAGACACTGTGTTTGTATGTCTGGTAATGTGTTGTCAAAGACAGGATTAAAACACTGTGTAGGCTGTCTGCCAAGTAAAGATCCTGTTTCCTCTGTGCCTTCATATACGACAATGCCAGAGAGAGCTTTGGTCAGGGTATTGTGACTTCTGCCTCTCTGCTTTGTTGTCATTGAACAAAACACTTTTGTGACGTGTTACAATTGCAATAGAATTAAAACATTTTGCCACAATCAAGCAAACCTTTCAGTCACAATGCTATGAGGCTCAAAGTGTTTGCTAGAATGTATAAAAGCAGTGTTGGGGAAACTACTTTAATACTGTAACTTGATAAGCAACAAGCTACCCATTAGGAAAAGTAGCTACGCTACTGTCAAAATGTAGCTAGCTACTCTACGTTACTCTAAGTTAACTCCTAAAAGTAACTACACAGCAAACAAGCTGGTGCAGACTCATGCTGGCTTTCTGCTTGCTACAGCAGGTCACACCAAATCTAATGGCCCGTTTCCACTGAAAAGTGAACTGTACTGTACCATTTTTGGGTACCCTTTTGAAAGGGTACCTAGCATGACAAAAGGGTACCAAAAGGCAGACCTAGACGTGCAGCTGAACGCAATTGGTTTACAGAGAAACGTCACTAGCGCTTTTACAAACCAGGAGAATGAAAACAAATGAACTGCCATTTTTAAATACACAGCCAAGACATTACACTGTAATAATATATACATATGATAACAAGCCATGGTCGACCCAAGCTCAAACAAACCTTGTCGTCGTCTTAATGAACAGCCACAAAGCCAAGAAGAACAAAATCTGACGTGTCCTGTATTTGTTTTACGTGTACTCGTCGTACGTCTATGATTAAAATAACTAACTTCTTGAGTTGACAATAACATGCGCATGACAATATGGCAATAACATGCGCATGATTATTGAAGTGCCTCTGACATCATTTCAGAAATGGACGAACGTGAGAGTGACGCACGAAAAAACAAGGAGGAGAAGCCAGAAAAAAAGCAAAGAAGCAATTAATTCTTTCAGCAAACTTAAACATGAACAAACTGACATGTTAAATTATTACCATCACCTTATGAACTCAGAATGATGGCATTACTTTCTGACAGCGGCTACATGTGCTGGTGAAGATAAAAGACACAAAGGTTTGCACTAACTGTAGGCTATACTGTATGTTGCATGTTGTTTTTTTTAACCTAAATAAGAACTAAATGTATGTTGTGTGTAATTGTTCTGTAATTGGTAACATATCGAATACTGTAAGGCTCTGTATGTGTTCATATATTTTAAATTTATTTATTTAATACAATTGCAGACATTTCAGTAGGCTATTTCACAGTATCATTGATCTGCAGTTAAAATCAAATCATGCTCATAGAAAGGTTAGTAAGGAACATTTATACACAAGTATTTATGTGTATAAAGCATTTGTTTTGTGAGAAGTGCTTCTCATATGATATGCGACCGACCCGTACAGCTTTATTTTGACATTTCCTCGAGTGAGAATGGCATCTACTAAAACGTTCTGTTGTACATCACACCATTGGTAACCTTTTGGGAGTAAAAACGCAAGCCTGATAAAGGTGACCCGTACCGACCCGTACCATACCGTACTGTGCCACTCAGTTTAAATGGGCCATAATCAGGCCGAGTGCGGGCTAGCCTAGGTATAGGCCACAACTGCTGTGAACAGCCCATACTAGAGAACGACCCACAGTAATCCTATGAAGGCCTGATGTGGACAAGTTTATTCAGGCCCAGAGCAGGCTGCGAGCACAGGGTACTTGAGAGTTTGATTAATGGATAAATGTTGGCCCAGCCCTCACCTAGCCCACAGGAAGCCCTTACTAGGCCCACATCGATCCTGGATGGGCAGGCCCCACTTTCAAATATCTGAATATTTCATATTGAATATTTGAATATTTTTCATCCCCTGATTTGTGTGCATAAAGGACTTGTATATGAGAGACACTTATCACAGATATGTTTTCCTTCGTCTGGACTTACCTTTCCAGAATACTCTTGCAAGCTTCTTATCACTGTATTATCTGTATAAATGTATTATCACTGTTTTGGATTGTATATGTACAGGTTTACCATCACAATTTTGCACAATTTTAGTGTATGGTGCATTGAACTGCATGCTTTTAACAAACAGTTTCTTGTTTTATTGTGAATACCTCTTTCCTAGTGCAGTTTTTGTATTATTCTTACACAAGTAAAATCTGACCTGTTTTAAACTTTGCTGTTGAGGCTAAACCCCAGACAGCAGACCCTTATTGAATTAACAGTCAAAAGGTTGAAACTCCACTGTTGAATTTACATCAGCTTTGCACCCTCAATTAATGTTTTTATTAAACACGCTCTGTTTTTAAAATGTTTACACTTATAAAACTTATAAACTGATATTTTAATCCCAGAACATCAGGGAATTTAAAAAAATACACCTGTTGACTTTATATCACTCTAGTATGACATTGGACACACTATACCTATATACTGTTCTGTCCAAACAGCGTACAAAAGTTGATTTTCATCATATGTGCCTTTTAATTCATATGAAAATGTAATATTTTTAAAAGGAGGCATCCAAACCCCACCCCTATCCCTCATTTGGGAATGAGCAAATTGACTCACTCCCTCACTGACTGAGTCCCTGATTTATCATGCATTGCCACATCAGAATAAACCCCAATTAAAAGATGGTATTACTCTGCCAAGTTGACTTTTTTTGTCCAGCTGCAACCCAACACAGAGAGTACACTAACTCGTAAACCGATTTATCGATTGACTTGCCCACCCACTTCCCTAAACGCAATCAACGATTTACAAAAGCCATCCAGAAAAAGAAAAGTCCTCGTCTGATTTTTACCACGTTTTCGGATTTTGGATTTTTTGGATTTTGTTTTTGTCTCCAAGGTCAACTCCTCCCTGTGTCTCAAGTCCAGCGGCGTACACGACAAGCTAACTGGACAAACTAGTTGCAGCGGGAAAGCCCTTTACACGGAGGTAAGGGGTTAGCTGGTAAGCGCGAATAGGAACGGCATCATACAGCCCCTTAGCGTTCGCTTAAAAAGTAAATGCAGCCATACGTACCCCGGCTACATAATTCGCTACATAATGGGACTACATTTTCAGAAAAGAGCCTGTGTTGGTAGTACTACCCCAAATCATACTAAAATGTATGAATAAGATCAAACAAACTAATACGAATTAGCCAGTGAATTAAAAAGTTATCTTTGCAATTTGCAAAATAACAAGAACAACTTTTTGCGATGGTTTAGAATTATAATATAATTGCTTACCAAAATGCAGCTGTTTATGAGAATTAAGAACTACTGTTACACCAGCCGATTCGAATGTTATCAATTGATTGAATGGGCATTATCAGTGGTTATCAGCTGATAGATATGGGCCAGTAGGGGCCTTCTGTGCATACTGGTACAATCAGAAGGCTGTTATCATTCACCCACATGGTTAATCACCTATAGATCACATAAGGCTGGGGCTGGACATTAACAAGAATTATTTTATTTGATCTATTAATTTATATTATTTAATACATTTCCCATTAATTGTATTTTATTACTTTCTGCTCCTATCCCAACCGTACCAGTATTGTAAAAACAGATCTGGATCTGGAGTCTTCTCTAGCCTTCTCAGCCTACCAGTAGGAGCAGAAGGCCCCTACTGGCCCATATCTGTCAGCTGATATCCACTGATAATGCCCATTCAATCGAGTAATAACATTCAAAGCAGATGGTTACACAGTACTTTCCCGTGCACTGATGTAAAGTCAGGAAAACTGCAGAGAACATTAAACTGGTTTACTGTCCGTCTCTGGCTGTGACGATAGCTTCCTGTGGAGTCCCTGTGATAGACGTATTGCATTCCCTCTTGAATTAGTTTTGTTTTTTGCACAACAGCTGTTCAGTAATGTGGTAAGTGGAGAACAAATCAAAGAAGGATCTCAACTTTACGGACAACTGTATCTTGACACTTGGCTTTTGGATGATAGTGGTGCCAGTAAGCCAACACCAGTAGTATTACTGTTATGAGATATGAAGTAACAAAAATCTCAATCTCACATTAAATATTATGATGTGTTTGGATGGTAAAGAATTTCTAAAATTTGGAGCAGTTCCAGAAAATGAAGCAACTCCTGTGTTTTGATAATGTCTCTAGGCAGCAGATGAGACAAGTGTTTTGCACACTGAAGAGCAATCCAACACTGCCGGCTATGAGTCTGGAGACACTTGCTTCAACTGTATTTGTAACATACTACATCCTTTGGTGTGACTAAAATAAATGAGAATCAAACCCTTTCAACCTTGATGTTTGACAATGCAACTTCAAGTAACTTTAACCCTTGTGTGCTGTTGGGGATGTTTTCATTCACTCTGGGGTGATTTGAATCTTAATTAGGCCACAACTTTCTCTTTGTTTCAGAAAATGGAATTATTTTTGATGGAAAACATTATTTTGACACATATTTTGGGAAAATGCTTAAAAAAACTTTTTAAATGATTTTAAAAAATGCAATACACTCTGAGCAAATTCACTAAACTTTTTTATGTTTATTGCTGTTGTTGCCCTTCCATTAAAACATTTTTCGTGGATAGTGTGTGCGTATGTGAGAGAAAGAGCGAGAGAGAATTATGTGCACGTACAGTACCTTGATACGTCTGAGAAAATAAAAATAAACACATCAGCTGTCAGAACATACACACACTATAACTTGCTGTTTATTCCATAGAACTATATAAAAGCCAGAAACTTGTTTTCACAGGCCTGTCTACAGCAGATTCAAATGTTATCATTCGATTGAATGGGCATTATCAGTGGTTATCAACTGATAGATATGGGCCAGTTGGTGCCATCTGCGCCAACTGTCACGTTTCATGTTGGGGAAAAGGAGCGAGTACTCAATTGCAGGAAAAATGGGTTTTTATTTATAATAAAATAAAATGCAAAACAAACTACCCCGAGAGGGAAAACATTAACAAAACAAATAAACAAACAAACAAAACAAACTAGACTTGGCAGGCTGGCAGGGATCAGGACAGGAACAAACAATAGGACAAGGCAGCATACGTTGACGAACTGGCACAGGACATGAGGAGAATATAAGCAGAAATAATTACCACACAAACAGGTGAGCATAATAAACTAATAATGGGTTAACAAGGAGGGTGGGACTAGACAATAGACAAAAGAGCACATGGCATACAACACAACCCATATTCTCACATAAAACAAGACTAGAACACGTAGCCAATGAGAGAACAACATGAAAGCATGGATCCATCCTTCCTTATCTCAACTGTTCAGGCTGGTGGTGGTGGTGTAATGGTGTGGGGCATATTTTCTTGGCACACTTTGGGCCTTTAGTACCAACTGATTATCGTGTCAACGCCACTACCTTAGTATTGTTGCTGACCATGTCCATCCCTTTATGACCACAGTGTACCTATCTTCTGATGGCGACTTCCAGCTGCATAATGCACCATGTCATAAAGCACAATTTATCTCAGACTGGTTTCTTGAACATGACAGTTCACTGTACTCAAGTGGCCTCCACAGTCACCAGATATTATTCCAATAGAGCACCTTTGGGATGTGGTGGGATTCGCATCATAGATGTGCAGCCGACAAATCTGCAGCAACTGCGTGATGCTATCATGTCAATATGGACCAAAATCTCTGAAGAATAGTTCCAGTATCTTGTTGAATCTATGCCACGAAGGATTAAAGCAGTCCTGAAGCAAAAGGGGGTCCAACCCAGTACTACTAAGGTGTACCTAATAAAGTCTTATATATCTAATAAAGTGCATATCTTCATTATCCTCATTACCTACTTTATTTTTGTTTTATATAAATAAAAATACCTAACACTGTATATGTGGCAGTAACCCAACTTCAAAATTAAATATGTGAAAGTTTAATTGTTCGAAACAGCAACAACCTGGGGGAAATAGAGTCCTTTTGAAACATAATTCCATATTTTTTAATGGAATGATTTTATGGAATGAGAAATGACTCATTTCACCATAAAGTTATTGGCCATTACTATTAACTCTTTACAGTTCATTTTTATAGAGCTGTGCAAGTGTGTTCTGTAGCTTTAACCTTGTTTACATTGCCAAAACCTGGAAAAACCAAAGACTTACACTGTAGCAGGTCCAATAAACATTAGTTATTATCAGTGCTAAAACTAACAACAGTTTGACTTTTATAAATATTTAGTTTCTTCTAGTATCACCTCCTTCCTGAGGGAGTGCTGCACCTCCAGACAGGGTGATGTGAAACATCTGATTGCATGTAGAAATCTGGTGAACCATTTCTCAGATGCATTATTTCAATAATGTTCTCCCCCAGCACAAGTCCCAGAGCTCAGCCAGCTGGCCAGAGAGATTCCTGAGAATACCCATGAGTCCACTGGTATGTGCCGCTGAGGTTGAGTTGTGTCTGTTCTGGCTTAGTCAGCACACTGCCATTCCATCAGAACTCTGTGTGTATTTGTAATAATCTTGTATATCTCTTATTAAGCACTTGATTCTTCCAGCCAAAATAAAACAATCAAGTTCGTATTGTACATATATTGGGTTTCAGTTTGTAAGTTTGTCAGTTTGTTTTAGTCTGTATGACTGCAGAACAGTTCTTACCCTGTAAAATGGATTAGCAAAGCTGGCTGACACAAGTACAATGCATTTTGAATGCCTCATCATTTTCAGCCAAACAATTAGCCTCTCATTTTTCCACTTATACATTACGACTACAATCAAGTGTTTTTCCTAAAGTATGTTCTGTTGTAGATGTAAAAGGTTTTAATTTTGACTTGTGCTACAAGGATTTGAATTTGCACCATGCAGTCAACAGAGCCACCACTAGTTAACACTCTTCCTGCACTTTTCATTTGTTGTCCAACCCCATTACAACCAATACGGCATGATTGTTTTTTGTTGTTGTTGTTTTTTGATTGAAGTAAAAGTAAAAAAGCATCCACGTTGATCTCTAGTTGCAGGTTCTCATCAAGCCCAAGACTGGGTAAGTTAGAATAGCACCCAATGTCACAGAATTCAGTCCACTGCTTAAAATTTGTACCTAGTCAGTTATCAATATAAACTCGGTTATAGGAGGCAGCAATCAGGCAAGTTCCCCCAAGCATTCATTTGTTCTCCTGGACCATTTTCCATGTTGCATAAACATCTTCATTAGGAACTCAAGTGTCTTATCCAGTTAATAGTAACATCAAATGCGGCACTTATCAAAAGTAGCAACATGTGCTGAAATCACAGTTGTGATTTTGTTGGGTTTTGTGAAAAGAATGTAACTATTAAGTGATTGAAAGAACAAAAAGGCCTGATCACTTACTCACTCAGGGCGTACTCACACTAGATACTGTTGCCTTGAACGTGCCAAAGCGCGATTGTCCCCCCTCTCCTCTCCACTGACAGCCTGCACTCACACTGCGCATCTTTACCTTTTGAACCTGAGCACGCCTACATCGTCGATGTAGCATGCCTACATCAACCAGCAAGTTCGGATAGCAAAGTGTGAGTGCACTCTCACTCTCCTTCAGCTTAATCCCTGATTAATGAGGAGTTGCCACAACAGAATGAACCACCAATTGCTCTGACATATGTTTTATGTGGTGGATGCTCCTCTAGCCCCAACCCAGCACCGAGGAAACATCCAAACACTCTCTCATTCACACACACACTCATACACTATTGCCAATTTTACCCAATTCACCAATATCTTTGGACTGTGGGGGAAACAGGTGCACCCGGAGGAAACCCATTCCAACACGGGGAGAACATGAAAACGCCACACAGAAATGCCAACTGACCCCGAGACTCAAACCAGTGAGCTTTTGCTGTGAGGCAACAGTGCTGGCCACTGAGTCACTTTGCCACCCTTGCCTGGTCTAAAGGTAAAAGTGATACCTTTTACCATTTTCAGCCATTTTGGTTCCTTTTTAGACAATATTCATCGCCCTGGTCCAAACCAGTTGAAGTTAACCAAAATGCAGTCACACTTCCCAAACTGCAATTGGACTGTTCAGAAATAATGTGTGGGAAAATTTCATGGCAACTGCCAGATGTTAACATTTAAAGTAAACGCTTTAACCCCCAGTTATTGTTCTACAATAACACTGCTTTTAACCCCACGTAAAGACATTTTCACACCTGTAATTTGAAAGCAGACATGCATTACTGATTGAAAAGCTTTGTACATATGAACACAATGTTTTTTATATGATGTGTCAAGTTAAATGAACATTCAATTCTAGATGCAGCAACACTCATCAGTGTTTGTTCCAAAGCACTAGACCAGTGGTCACCAAACTGCAGTTTCTGGAGTTTCTGGAGGGTTGATGTTCTACAGAGTTTAGTTCCAAGCTAAATTAAACACACCTGAATAAGCTAATAAAGTCTAGGTATACTAGAAACTTCCAGACAGGTGCATTGAGGCAAGTTGGAGCTAAACTCTGCAGGGACACTGGCCCTCCTTAGATTGGTTTTCTCTGCACTAGACCTAGAAAAAACTTGGCGGAAGGGCAAATGGCAGTGTCCAGATACTTCTGTGCTCTACACTGCACTTTTTAAAAAAATAATTCTTTCACATTTTTAGATGCGAAGATGCATTCTGTGTGAATGAACCCCAAGATTCCTGTCCAACCAGCAACAGTGACACCACAAATATGCAAATAACAATGTTAACCCAGGTTAACCCCTGGTATAGTTTTAGCAGCATGAACGTCCTGGTTACGTCCATAACCCACGCTCCCCGAATAGGGAACGGAGACATGTGTCTGGTAACCAGACTTTGGGAGTTTGTCAGACAACCAATCACTCTGAAGAGTAAGAAAACGGGACAATAAAATGTCAATTGAATTGGCGGAGCTTGGCTCCACAGCTGATCCTGATGAGCTCATCAACGCTATATCAGTCAGCTGCTGGAGTCAGCTCACCAGAATTTGCCTGCTGAAGAGCCAGGTGTTGTGGCAGTGGAGACATATGTCTCCGTTCCCTATTCAGAGAAGTTACGGACGTAACCAGGACATTCCCCTTCATAAGGAACTTCAACATGTGTCTGGTAACCAGACTACGGGAGATTGTATGGAAAACGCCACAGCAGCTAAGCTTGTCACGCTCCTGATATGCAGTTTGCCAAGTTAAGCGTGAGCGCACTGACATCACCAAAAGCACAACTTTCCAAAGTCCCCTAGGCCCAAAATATTACCATTACATGGGAATAATAAGAATTTAGATCGGGGGTCGTAAATGTGCTTTTACTTAGCTAATACAGACTAGGGATTATAGAAATACGACAGTACGTTGGGAAAGCCTGCCAGTCCTCGAAGGAGGAGGACACTGCGGAGACCACCTGCTACCCAAGAGGGTAGACTTGATGGTAATAGAGCATATGGACTAGCCCTGATGAGGTGGAGTGCTACATATGATAAGCTGGTTAGCGGTTAGGGAAGACACGGGTCCACCTGAAAGGGGAAACACACCGTGGTAAATCATGTATATGGCATCACCAAAACAGGGGAATGCACATAGCTGGCACTGAACCTCAGTATGCGGGTAGACCAAATTGCCATACCAGACAACACACTGAGCCATGCACTCGACTCCTCCGCTGAGTCAGGTGCTGGGGGCCTCGGAGGAATTCTCTAGGGTTCACCTGAAAAGGGAAACTTACTAATAGAATAGAAAATGCGCACGCATCTCCGGGTTAGAGAGCCTGGCGCAGCAAGTGTTTATCGACACCGTCAACCAGTAATCGGGAGGAAACTGACTCCACATGAGGATATAATCTTGAGAATGTGTTAGGTGTCGCCCAGCTTGCAGCTCTACATGATCTGTTTAAGAGGCGCTGTGTACATACATCGAAAAGGAGGCACCGCTTATTATATTATTATTATATAAGTGTGCTCTCTCTCCCAGGGTACACAGCTCGCCCTGGCACATGAAGCGAGGGTGATGGCATAAACTAAAAAATGAAACAACTTCTACTTTGACACAGCACTTCACTTCGGCTGATCATAACAGAAAAGAGCTGCTTAAAGACGTATGCTCTCGTTTAACATTAAATGCAGTGCGCGGACATAGCAATGAAAAGGCTGGGTCTGCCTCCTCCGCAGGCAGCGCTTGCAGGCTCACCACCTATTAATAAAAAGGTTGGGCGGTAGGAGCCTTGGCACAAGGTGAACCGAGGTCTCAGGTAAACGTGAGAGTAGGTCGGTCCGAATTACTGTCACAATTCGCTGACCGAAAATGCCATTGGAATCCTAGCCCTCCTGAGACCAATGTATTTTCAACGACTGATAAGGTTATGCTTTCCCAGCACGATTCCATTCCCAGAGAGAACGGGGATGCCCGCACACCAAACCTTCAGCGTGGAGGGAGACAGCCTGCGCTCCAGCTATTCTGAAGGAAGAAAACACAACATTAATCTGGTATGTCTGAGGGTTTTCTCAGAGAAAATTCCCACACAACGAATAGACTCCATTGCCGAACATAGGCATGCCTAATAGGGTGCTCTAGCTTGAGTGACGGTATTAACCATCTCACTGATAGGTCACCTAAGTCCACCGCGCTGTCTAGAAACCATCCAAGGAGGTTCCAGAGCCCTGTGCGGGTGCCAGAGGGTGCCCTTCCCAGAAAAAGGAAGTGCTTTTTCAGGGGAATTTGTCAGGGAAGGCCATCACAAGGAGTGTGAGTCTGGAAACTCGGGTCCGGTTGGGCCAAGGAGGCGCAACAAGCATGACCCGCTCCTCGTCTCCCCAATCTTGCACAGTGTCTGTGCAAGCAGGCTCACTTGGGAAGAAAAGGCATATTGCGTAAACCTGGGGCCAGCTGAGAGCCAGTGCATTTGTGCAGAGCAGGGAAAGCACCCAGCGGAGGGCCGCTTGGGAGAAACAACTGGATGACCTGGGCCTCTCTGAAGCGTGTCCATAATAGCTGGACCAAACCGGGGTGAAGTCTCTGTTCTCCCGGAAACATAACTGTCCTGAGAGCATGTAAGCTGGCACAGAGAGCTCGAACGGGATATGAACGGCGCTCAGCTTTTTAGCCGTAAGACTCCGAGATAACCGAGATATGCTATCGCAGCTGTGCTGGCCATCCTAACCAACACGTGTTTCCCCCTCCCGCTTCCATAGGGACCGGCGGAGGGCGAGAAACAATGCCAACAAAAATGCCGAAGCGTGTGCATCCAAAGAGGCACAGGGCATCCTCCACGCATGGAAACAGGGAGAGCCTGAAGGGGAGGACTGTTACTACCATGCTCGCTCCCCGTCACAGACCTAAAAAATCACAGTATAAGGAGGGAGAGAGCGAGACATGGAGTGAGCGCCCTTCAGGTCTATAGCTGCAACCAATCCCACGGACGGACGCACTGGGGGATGCGTTTCTGCATGAGCATTCCAATCGGCATCCTGAACAGGTGACACATCAAAACGCGCAGATAGGTTTGGTACTGTATAACCCACCACTCTCTGTATATGAGGAGGGGGGGGGGGGGGGGGATGGGGGCTCGGCTGGAGGACTGGCTCGATTGTATCTTTCGCCAGGGTAATGACAATCTTCTCACGGGAGACGGGGGTGGCATAGCAATGGTCGCTTAAATACACACCCGTGAACTCGGGGGGCCAACAGCGAATAGAACGCATAGCCGAGTCTGACCGTCCACTTGAGCTACTACAACGGGCTGAGCAGCACTAACCAGGCCGACAGAGTCCGAATGAGCAGCATCACCATAACGATCATGCCCATATCAAATAACCTAACACATGCTGAACCTTTTGACTATACGAGTTTGAATCCAGTCAATGACATGTAAATTATAATTATTTTTTAGATGAATTTTGGTTATATACTGTTCTGCCACACAAATATTAAAATCAATCATGTTTACAATGACACTAACACCAAGTAATAGGAATATTTATTGGGTATGGGCATGTTTTGTTGCTGTGAAAAAAGTGACGAATCTACCAATCTGCAAACGTGAATAGTTTACATCTGGAAAAGATCACCAGTTAACATGGTCACCAGTTAAACCGTAACACGGGGAACACTTCCCAAAAGACATTATAATTTGAATGGCATCAACGCTTATGTTAGTCTATTTTTTATTATCCCAAGGTTTCCATAATCCTGGACCAGGCCGTATCCTGAACAGGTGCTGTGGTGGTCATGGAGGAGTGGAAAGCATGAGACTGATTCCTGAAAGGCCCCAGTCTCTTGGTGAAGTTTGTTCCTCGCCACTGGCTTGCTTGGTTTGGGACGTGTGAAGCTCGCATCGATGGATTTGCTCTTCAGTGTTTGGACTTTTAGGAGTAAAATTTAAACCACACTGAATTAAACTAAACTGAACTTAAACTCTGAAAACTGGACTGACACAGTTTTAATTTACTAGAACTTCTGTTAAGCTGCTTTGACAATCTACATTGTAAAAGCACAGTGGTGGAAAGAGTACTAAAAAATCATACTTGTGTAAAAGTACCATTACTTGCCTAAAAATGTAAAGTATCTGTTGTAATTATTACTCAAGGTTTCAGTAAAATGTAGCCCTTTTAAAAGTATTCAAGAGTAGTGAGTATTACGCTGTAAAAAGCTGATGCATTAACAGTACATATAATTTGTGGATGTATGTAAACGTAACATTTTGTAGTGCATTTATTTATTGCCTAGCAGGCACACAATATAATATGACGTTAATATTAGGTTAGATTTAGGTTGTGATGTCAGGTGACCAAAATTCAATGTCTAGCCAGCGACTAAGGAAAACATTCTTTTGATGTGCAATAATAATGTCAAATTGCGATGATATTTGGTTGATTTTTGGTTGTGTTGTAAAGTGACCAAAATCCAACCTTGAGCCAACATCTTAAACCAACATCATATTGACATCAAATACTGACATTTATTCGTCAGGTATGGCAACCAAAATCCAACATCTGATAGACGTCATAGTCGCAACGTCCACACAACATCAAGCTGTAACATCATTAGACGTTGATATTTGGTTGATTTTAGGTTGGACATTGACATCAGCCAGACAATGTGTTCTGATGTCAACCCGATTTTCATTTCCAAACAAAATGCAAAGTCCCCAAGACGTTGGGGTACAACGTCAGTCTGATGTCATGCTGACGTCTTGTGCCTGCTGGGTGATTAAGGCCATTTCGGTCATCATATAGTAAACATCTGTCATCTTCTCATCAGTGACATGCATCTAAACAGTCTCTGGGTCCATGTGTGTGATGATTTTGTACATGTGCTTGGACACTTTTAATGTTTGCTGCAATTATAAATCGCCCATGTCTTGAGGTAGTTCATTGAGATGCGATTTACTTTCTGTGTGCGATTTGATTGGACTGATCACAGGACTGATTTTTCTAATGCCCATAGACAAGAAAAAATAAAGTAGTGACTGCAGGTTGAAGAAAATTAGTGGACTAAAAGTACCGATACTGCACTAAAAATGTACTCAATGGAAAGTAAAAGTACACATTTTAAAACTACTTAGTAAATTTTAATTCCTGAGAAAAACTGCTCAATTCCAGTAGTTTGAGTAATTGTAATTTGTTACTTTACACCACTGTAAAAGCGCTATAGAAATAAAGATCAATTGAATTGAGTTTAATTTAATAAAATTTTATTTGGTGATGAAATTAATGATGTTACCACTGTGCACTTTCAAGCTCGATTGCTATTTATAAATGTCACATCTGGAAGTGAGGCAGGCGTACAAACAAGTTTTTGTGCACACATTAGTTTTCTCTGAATCGCACTTACAAACTTTTGCAAAATGAACAAATTTAAAACAGTTTCTGTGTTTCATTTTATAAACCAGGAAACATCTACAAACAATGTGTCACCTTGATATTCTAAGGTTCTATCTGTGTTCCAAATGATTTTGAGATATTGAGCTTCAAAGTTTTTGCATTGCATATAGCAAACAGTATGTGTGTAACATTTGTTTTTTAAATAAAAAGTCTTAAAATGTAAACAACTTATAAAAAAAACATCCCATAATGTAAATAAGTTGTCATTTAATAAGAATATGTCAATAATTCAGTTTTGACAAAAATGTCAGATGGAACCTTATAATTCTAATGTGACGAATGGTGTCAATACAGACTACTTTTTCTTGATAAAACGAAGTTTTAGTGGCAACAGACCTTGCTATTGAAAGCCTGCTTGGCATCCTTTGTCATAGCTGTGCAATAGTGGTAAGAACTGCAACAGCTGAGAGAGTATAGGGAGCATGACATGGAAACAAACAAGACATGGTCCACTGTCCTCTTAATCTGGTCTTGGTTTCCTGCTGACAGATGCGTTAACTGGAATATGCAGGCCCAGAGTCTGGCGCCAAACTGTTTTACAACCCGCTGGATTAGCTCAATGCTTTCCTTGGGGTGGATGAAGGAGTTAAAAGAGCACAGCTACCAGACCGAACCACTTGACCAGTCAAGAGAGGAGGGTGTTTAAGAGGACTCCTGTGGGACGTTGGCACATGTTGCCATTTCCATAAACACTCGAGAAAATGGAGTCTGTATCACCAATGAGCAGTTAATGGTCTTGGAGTTGTTACAGCAATTATGTAAAGTCACGCTGTGTGCGTGCGAGTATACTCAAGTGTATAGACAATTTCAGAGGCATTGTTTACATTAGTAAAATAAGAGCAGAGAGTGCGTCCTTGCTTGTTGGTATCTGACCTTAAACTTACACGCTTGGAACTGTTTCAACTTTCTGCTACATGATCCTACAACTATTTCAGTTCTGGTTTCACCGCCCGTTCATGCAGCATAGCAGCACATTTTCAAATGAATTCAGACGGTGACACGAATCATCAGCTGCATCCCTGACAGACAGTAATCAACTTGAGAGGAGAAAGAGATCTCTTTATCAGCACGCAATGCAACTTCACCGTCCTTCCGACTGCTTTCCATTGAAGCAGGGTCACAGAAATAAGAAGGCACATGAGGATGCTATTTTACTTGTTCCCAAAGTTCTTTTTTCGGTGTAGAGCAAGTGTGCATTTTGAAGCTGTATTAGAGTGATGATGCATTTCTGCTATAGTGGCTCTTAGTGGGGATTATGAGCATACTTCCTGAATCAATCAGCTACGCAGAAATCTATTATATGGCAATATTTGAAAATTATATATCTTTATGATATATATGTCATAAAATATTGCAAAAATTTTTGCGCTTACATATTTCTTTTCAACTGTTGCGATTACAAATATGCACATATTTGTCATCATTAATAATATAAATATATTAGCTGTCATTTTATATACGTGTTTGTATATGACCATATATTTGAACACATACAGTCAAGCCCAAAATTACCCCTGGGGTATGAATAATTTTGGGCTTGACTGTATGTACATATTTGTAATGCTAGTGGTTGAAAAAAAAATATGTAAATGGCTTTTTTTACTATATGTTTTTTTTATTTTAAACAATATTATAACATACATACACTGCAGGCACAGAACGTCAACATGACAACATAATGATGTTATACCCCAACGTACCTCAACATCGTGGGGACATTGGATTTTGTTTGAAAACTAAAATCTTGTTGTTGACGTCAATGTCAAACCTAAAATCAACCTAAAATAAACCAAATGTCAGCGTCTACTCATGTTACACATTGACGTTGTGTGGACGTTACCACCATGACAACTGTCTGATGCTGGATTATGGTCACTTTCCAACACAACCTAAAATCAACCAAATATAATGTAAACTGACTTCGTTATCGGACGTCAAAATAACGTTGTCCTTAGATGCTGGCTAGACATTGAATTTTGGTCACCTGACGTCATGACCTAAATCTATGTTGTGTGGCTGCCGGGTATTTATTATTATTATTATTATTATTATTATTGTATTATTATTGTAATATCCAAATATTGACTTGCATGTAATACTGTATATATATATATATATATATATATATATATATATATATATATATATATATATATATATATATATATATATATATATATTCAATGAGCTTCTTTTATTTTAATACAAAGATCGTAATCAGCACTTACAGTAAGTGGGTCATGTTTGCAGAAGTGTGTTATTTCCAGGGGATTTGTAAATTGATGCCACTGCTGTCAATGCTCATGACCTTTTTATATATGTTGCTGTGCTTTAACTTTAGTTCACACTCATGTTAATGACCATCATAGTCAAAACACAAGTATAATATTTCTAATGAATTGCTCTGAGATGCTTTTTTCTAAAACTAGACTTCCGTAGTCAGACTCTTAATATATACGTATGTACAAGTGTTCAAGTAAGTGTACTACTAGTGAAATACTATTACTACTACTAAATTGTCCCACTTTCTAGTATATTAAAGTATACTTTTTTAATGGGCTATAAGTGTAACAAGAAGTCCAAAATTAAGTTTTTAATTTGTACTGCAAGTATACTAGCAGTTTACTTTTAATTCTTGTGGCAAATAATTAGTTTGGGAAAAAAGAAAGTCATGACATGTGGCCAACTGCAGTGTCCCATTTTCATAATCACCAAGTAGATTGCCCACCAGACATACTAGAGGATACTCTAGGCCTGTGTCTGAAATTGCATACTTCCATACTATATAGTGTGCTAAAATCAGTATGCGAGATGAGTAGTATGTCCGAAAAAATTAAATAATCAGTATACGAGAAGTACTTGGATTACCTACTACTTTGGGCCAGATTCTGAAATGTACATCGTATGGACGCTACGCTATTCCATGGTGCCTTGCGAGAGAATTCATAAATGGGAATAAATCGAAGCAACTGATGTGGGTAGGTCACGTTCCAGAAATCAGGTAACACAAAAACAAAATCCAAAAAATAAAGTGAACAAGTTCATAACAGGGTAAGAATGTGGTAAAATCTGAAAATGTGGTAAAAAAAAATCAGACGAGGGCTTTTCTTTTTCTGGACAGCTTTTGTAAATTGTTGGTTGGGTTTATGGAAGTAAGCGGGCGGGCGGGTCAACTGGTAAAACTGGTTGGGTTTAGGGAAGGAGGAGGGTGGGTCAGCCGATTGGCCAGTCGCCCAGTCAATCATTCAGTCAGTCAGACAGACAGACAGTCTTCGACAGAGGCCTCTGGTGGGTTTACGCGAGAACAGCGCAGGCGCGAAAAAAGCACACACAGCAGCCTTTTGCAGATTCGCGAAAACAAAAACTGCAAAAATACATACCTCCCTGGACATATTTCGCAGTCTCCAGAAACCTCCATGGGACTACGTTTTCAGAATGAGCCTAAGTTGTATATTGCAGATTCTTGTTCCCCTGTATTGAGCAGTACTAAGTTTGTTTCTTCAGGTCAGGGTTTTTACCCTTGCTTGTTTTGCCACCTGCTTCGACCATTCACTTGTGGAAGGCAAAGCGAAGCTTCATGAAACACTGAAACAGTTGAAGCAAATGTGTCGAAGCTTTGAAATGTTTCGAAACCCATCTCTTCAGTGACATCTAGTGGTCTTTTTTATTGCTCTCGAATAGCTTCAGCAAAGAAACAGTTAAGCAAATTGAGGTATTAAACCCCACATTTTAGAGTTGAGGCTTTAAGTGATTTAGTGAAGCGGTAAGAGTTCCGACTAGCATGAAGAGATAATGGGTTCGAATCAAGGGTGATGCAGATATAGATGTCATTTTTTAAATGCTCTGTTCTTGTACATTGGTCTGACATTCAAATGAACACTTTGTGAAAAATATGTCTTGTTTGGTCATAAAAAAGTTACATTATTAAAATATATTAAGTCATAATTTCAGAGTATTTGTACAAGTCGGGATTCGAACTCGGGCCATTTGCAGCAAAGTTATTCTGTGCACACAGTCCACTAGGCTACATGACAGAAAGGTTGTTTTCTGACTCTGTCAGTCAAACGCAGATTCGCCAGGCCTCGAAACGCTTCTGAAATATCACCATAGTCACATGATCTGGGTGTTTCAGATCAAGCTTTGGTGCAGTGTTTTGAAACAGGATCTCGACACTGTATCGAAACGTCAGTTTCACATCCCTACCATTCGCCTGTTATATTGATTACTCTCTGGATTATCTATACGCTACCAGTTGGTCCTGTATTGAACTTTACCTGCCTGACCACTCTAAATATAAGTTGCAATTGGATCTAAGCGTTGTTACCATCTCATAATTACACCTATACTCATGTCTTCGAGAAGGGCTGTGAGCCAGGACTCAAACTCAGGAATGCCCGAAGCACAATGGCCCTTGAAGCTATCGGCAGCAGCTTTCCTCTTGTTTGAGAGCAAGTTCACCAAAACCACTAATCAAATTAGAAGTCACAGACATACACAAGAAGGCCAACGTTATAGAGTAGATTGTCCTTATGTGAGATGCTGATTCAGAGGGGTTACATTATGGCCACAAGTGCTTAATTTAGCTTAGCCAAACAAAAATACTGCTGGCCTCATCAATCGGGACTCTGCTTTTCCCAGTTACTCAGCATTGAGCAAGGGTGTGGTGGTACAGATGAAACCACATCCTTCTGGACTTCATTGTGCCAGAGTCGGCACCTGTGAGAATGTTATTGGCATCATCATCTTCCTCCCACTTCCACTCCCACTCTCTGTCCTGCCAGTGACCCGAAATGCGTCTGAGAATTGACTGCGCCAGGCTGCTTTTATAAGCACATGCGCTGAGTAACCAATCACTAGATTTGCTAAAGTTTACCAGGTGATTTTGAATGAGTTCTGGGGGTTGCTGTAATCTGGATGTACAGTACGTTTAGATTTAAATGCTCATGAAAACCGAAACATAATTTTTACTCAGGCTACGTTTACATGACATAACGGAAAAGCTTTTCCCTTGCATTTTAAAAATGTTTCACATTTACACAACAGCATTTTCAAAGTGATCTACATTTACACATCCATGAAAACAACCAGAAATTCTGCATTATGTATGCCAGGATAGTATTTGGCTCTGTCACCTTGTTCGTAAACAGTACCTGCAAGGAAGTGACATGCAGTCGGTGGCTCGGTAATGGTGTGTATGTAAAATTTGCCTTGTGTGTAAGATGCATCTCTGCTTTTAGTTGTAATGTAAAGTAAACTTTGAAACTTTGAAACCCATTTTTGGTAACACTTCATAATTACACACTATGAATGAATTATTAAGCATTAGCATATAGTGAATTCATTATTTGTTAAGCATTAACTCTACATTAACCTCTTAAAGTCAAGTGCTATTTTGGGGTTTCCGCCTGGATTTCGCCTACCCAAATGCAAAAGCTTCCCCAATCCACATACAGAGGTGTAAATGGAAAAGTTTGGTATCATTTTAAAGAAAACCCTTTGAATTTTCATAAAACACTGTTGAAAGTGATTAAAATAATTGTATATGTTGTCTGTGTTAAAATAAACCCCTCCAAAAAAAATAGGCACTTTTTTTTTTCTAAACTCAAATTTGAAAGTGTACTTTTTAGGTTCTGTGTAGTCGAGGTTGCTGTGATTAATTTTGTTGGTTCCTGCACATGTCAGTAATCATAGGAAAAAAGAAAAATATCTCTATCATAATTTATGTAAAAGTTATTCTATTCCAACTAATGAGAGAACAGAACCACTTATGGGGGTAAGTAGGCCAGTACAAACCTTTAAAATTTAAAGAACGCGTAAGTAACTGACGTCATGGACCCGGTACCAGGTACACAGAATTTAGTAGGTTAAGTCAAGAATAAAGCATTTGTAGCTGCAGTTATAAACTGCTTACTAATGTCTATTAATGTGTTCCTCATGATTTTTATAGTTTTTCCTTGTTTTATTTTTATAAAAATAAACACATAGTCCAATTTTAAATTGGTTTCAAAAAAAGTTCTAACAGTAAAGCATTTAAAACTTTTTTAATGTTGCCATTCCTTTTCACAACACATAAAAGAATTTTAGGGACTTAAGGCACCAAGTGATAAAGTGTTTCAGGTGTAATTTTGTCCCATTCTTCCTGCACACAAGTCTTAAAGTGGGCAACAGTAGGGGGGTCTTTGTTGTCTCGCTTCAAAATGCATCACACGTTCTCTATTGGAGACAGGTCAGGACTGCAGGCAGGCCAGTCAAGTACTTGTATCCACTTCCTCTGCAGCCAGGACTTTGTAATGTGTGCAGAATGTGGTTTTGCATTGTCTTGTTGTAATATGCATGGACGTTCCTGGAAAAGAAGGCAGCATATTGTGCTACAAAATCTCTATGTACTTTTCAGCATTTATGGTGCCATCACGGAAGTGCAAGTTACCTTTGCCAAGAGCACTGACACAACCCTTCACTATGACAGACCCTGGCTTCTGGTCTTTTGCTGGTAAAAAAGTCTGGATGATTTTTTTATTTTTTGGTCCAGAGCACAACTAGCCATTTCTTCCAAAAAAATATTATCTCTCTCTCTCTATATATATATATATATATATATATATATATATATATATATATATATATATATATATATATATATATATATATATATATATATATATATATATCTGAAATATTGATTCATCTGACCACAGTACAGATTTCCACTGTGTGATGGTCCATCTTAGATGCCTCTGAGCCCAGTCAATGGTGCTTTTGGACACTGTTAACATAGGGCTTTCTTTTGGTACAGTAGTTTTAACCAGCAATTGTGAATGTATCTATGTATTGTGGTATTTGACAAAGGTTTACCAAAATAGTCCTGAGCCCATGTGGTGATATCCCAGATGAATAACGATTCTTGATGCAATGCTGCATGAGGGATCAGAGATCCCGGTTGTTCAGCTTAGATTTGTGCCCTTGTCCTTTATACACTAAAGTTTCTCCAGATACCTTGAATCTTTTAATTATGTTATGCACTGTGAAATCTTTAAATGTCTTACTATCTTTCTTTGAGGAACCTTGTTATTTAAAGAATTAAATAATTTTCTCACGCATTTGTTGGCAAACTGGCAATTCTCAGCTTGTATTTGCTCATAAACGACTAGACCTTTCTTGGATGCTGCTTTTGTACCAAATCATAATTACAATCACCTGTTGACATCACCTGCTTCAAATCACATAATTATTTAACCTATATACCTAATTAGCCCTAAATTGCTCCTGTTCCAACTATTTTTGAAATGTGTTGCAAGAACCAAAATTGGAATACGTGTTTGTTTTGAAACTGAAATCAATAAATATCATGAGAAACACATTAAATAATGTTTGTTGTATAGTCTGCAATGAAATACAACTCAAAGTAAATTTAGAAATCACTACTTTCATTTTTCTAATTGCATTTTCCATACTCTCACAACTTTTTTCCTGATTTGGGGTTGTGTTTCTCTATTTTAAAGGCACAGTTTTAAAATTGATGAATATTTAATAATTATGTCAATAAGCCTAGGAAAGAACCACTACTGTTTTTTCATCAAAATGTTTTAAGCTACGGTCACACCGGGCTTTGTGTGTGCGAAATTCTGTCGTGCTGCGCTGCGAAAAGGGGCGGGATTAAACAAGCTTATTAGACATTTTAAAAAGCCAGCGAGATCGCTCCATGTTTTAAATTTCTGTCCAGAGAGGTCCTGTTTTGATCCTCGATTGGTCCCATGCAGCCAAGTGATGCGATTTCGCAGGTTAGAGTTCACCAAGCTTGAACTTTGCACCGCAGCAACCTGCGAAACTTCACTCATGACCCCGCGTTTCCGGTCTGACGCATTCGCGTGCGTATGAATGGAAGTCTATGGGAGGAAAAGTCAAGTGTGACTTATAAAAAGTACATAGTAATTTAAAAATAAAATATTGCAAATAAAAAAAACATTTAATTAAAAAATTTTGTCAATGATAATAAAAAAAACTATTGTCCTATTAAGCAGTTACCGCAATTTTAATTACACACTCATATACACTCACATTTTGCTCTCTGTTCTGCTGTCATTTATTGCACATCTAGAATCTTTGACTGCACGTTGAAATGTTTTCTGCAAGTTGAAATGTTTTGCTTGCACGTTGAAAAGTTTTGAACCCATGTATGCTGGGATTAATATTGTGTCTTTATTATTCAAACAAACATATGAAGTTTTTGACAAATTAGGTATAATATAATTTAAAAAATAAAAGATTTCAACAACAACAAAAATTTTATTAAAAAAGCATCATTGTGGTAACTACATAATGGGACAATAGTTTATTTTTTGCAATCCAAAATATTTTATTATCATTGACATACGTTTTTAAATTAAATGTTTTTTATTCACTATATACTATGTAATTAACTTTTCCTAAAACTAAATATTTTTGATTGCAAAATAAAGAAACAAATCTATCTCCATACCTAATAAAGCTTATGCAAATATTTATGTATAATATAATAGTATGAAAAGTCAAATTGACTTTTATTTTCCGATCGACCTGTTCTTGGCAAATTACTTGCAACATTAAAATCTAATTGTTAACTTCTTTACCAACATCTGGAACACTTCTACTTTTAAAGAGCATCCATTGTTTGCATGCTGATCTCCCTCGCGTGCCTGTCTTCCCCCGCAGATCAGTGGAGAATGCTGGAGCTCACACTGCCGCTGATTATGAAGAAATATTGCCATGACCTCATTCTCACAACAGCTGATGACTCACACATCACCGAAACGAAGGATGAACATTGCATTCGGTCATTGGCATACCATATTTGCCTCAAGGTCTTGCTGTAATGCAGCTGTCTTTCAAGTGTATCTTCATTTCAGATAAAAGGAAGACCTCTAAGGCCATTTAATGACCCCTTAAATGTATTGATGAACAGTTTTTTTTCTAGTGCAGGCAACTTTGAGCATAAATAAGAAGTATTTAAAAAAAATTGTTAAGAGCTTTGTTGTGGCCTTGGCGTGACATTGTAAAGTAAGGGGCCGTTTACACTAAAACATTTTTAGCCAAAACTTTTTTTATAAGTTTATGCGACAACGTCATGTTTGTGACTGAAAACGCATTCATTTGAAAATGGGGTAACACTTTATAATAACTATACACTATGAACCAAGCATTATCAACTTGTGAATTCATTATTTGTATTACTATTGTATTTGTATTAAGTATTAACTCTACATTAATAGACATTAGTAAGCAGTTTATAACTGCAGATACAAATGCTGTATTCTTGACATTTAAGCATTTAAATGTAAGCATTTATAATGTGCTTAATAATTGCTTTCATACTTTGTTAATGACTCATTTTTCATTACTAAATTATTGCATTATTTACAAACTAGTTATCTAAGAATAGTTGGTGTTTTTTTAAGATAATTCAGAATGTGTAAGTAAATATCTGGGCCAAGTCTCAGCCAAGTTAATAACCCATAACTGAGTCTGAACTGGGCCAGATATGTTGGTGTGTCAAGACTGCAATGAAATTGAAAAACCCATGAATCATTGCACTTTAGGTATGCTATGGGTGGGCTTTTTCTCGAAGCGACCTGATTGGTAGAATTTGTTTTTGAAAATATTAAAATAATAAAAATGTATTTTAAATGTGGGTCAAGATAGGCCAAATTTACATGTCCCACATATGAGTTATTAACATATGTGCCAAATACTACATTTTACATCTGGCCCAAGTATTGTGTGCCACCTTAAAGACGGTGCTACTTCTACCAAACCAGGGTTTTTGGCCCACATGCTGTATGCTAGTGCTGGATGAATGCCTGCTGTGCCAGGTTGATGCCAAATCTGGGCCAGAAATCTTTGCTCATTTACTAACTCATTCTGAATGATCTTAAAAACCACCAACTACTCTTAAATACAAAAGGTTTGTAAATAATGCAATATCCTACTGAATTTAGTAATGAAGAATCAATCAGTCACAAATTATAAAAGTACAATTATTAAGTACATTATAAATGTGCTTTTAAATAATATTTGTTGTATTGTTTGCAATTATTTGTTTTCCATACGGTCCTATTCTGTCCCAACCTTTTCTGATTAATGATTGTAGGTGAAATGTAGTTTATTGACCAAGTGTGGAGGTGTCAGATAATTATTAAATAATAAAAGCACAGTAAATTATGATGGTAAGATATTCAATGCATCTGCTACAAACCTGATATTGTCTGGACACCAAATCGTTAACTACTACTATTCATTGTTCCACAAGCTATCCATGGAAAATGTATTTTAGAAGATGTTAAAGGAAGCCAAGAGAACAAAATTTCACCATACTACAGGGTCCCACAAAAATGACCAGCCTGCCTCATTTGAGACATTTTAATAACCAATTGCCCTTTCCTGAACTGGCAAGGCAAGTATACTTGCCAAAGTCAGAGAAAAGCTATAAGAGTCACGGTTTGCACGTTCAGTATTCATGTGTGTGTCTTGTGCCAGGCTTTGGTGACGCCAGTCAGTCCAAACAGCTCCAGGGAAACCAGTAAGAGATGCCAATGTACCTAGTTGACTACATTTAGAGATGGTAAACATTAGCATATGCCCCAGCTGGGGGTTTCCTGCTTTATTAGACTAGTGTGCCTCATCTGACGAATCACAAGCGCGCTGACACAACTACCATGGGACGTTTGTTTATGAGCTTTCCCTGTAAACAGAGATTCGTATAAAAACCATGTATCGCTAATGTTACTAATTAGGCTCTTTTCCTTTCCCAAGGGTTTATTCTCATTTACAAGAATACAAGCCATATATGTTCAGCCTTGAAGTATTAAACAGTGCTATATATTGCTTGTTGATGCAATTTTTATGTTTTTTCACTGACGCCTAATTGTCTGAGAAGTTTAACTGTGAGTGACACAATCTATAAAGAGTTTAGTATCAAATAATTGTTTTTTTGTAAAACATTAAGCAGCATTCCATTTATTATGTTCAGTTCTGCATTCGACATGATTCAGAAGAATATAAATACATTATTAATATGTTAATTAATTTTTATATATATTTACATGGAAACAATTCTAACATTTTTTTGGCTCTATACACCAACACAACGGATCTGAAATTAAACGAACAAGATGTGCTTTAACTGCAGACTGTCAGCTTTAATTTGAGGGTATTTACATCCAAATCAAGTTAACGGTGCAGGAATTACAACAGTTTGCATATGTGCCTCCACTTGTTAAGGGTCTGAAAGTAATTGGACAGAAAAATAATCATAAATCAAACTCTTTTGCAGTCAATTTCAGCTTGAAGTCTGGAACACATAGATATCACCAACCGTCTTCAGTTCCTGCTTGTTCTTGGGGCATTTTCACTTCAGTTTTGCCTTCAGCAAGAGATTTGCAAGCTCAATCGGATTCATATCAGGTGATTGACTTGGCCATTGCATAACATTCTACTTCCTTCAATTCAAAAACTCTTTGGTTGCTTTTGCAGTATGCTTTGGGTCATTCTCCATCTGCACTGTGAAGTGCCGTCCAATGAGTTCTGACATATTTGGCTTAATATGAGCAGAAAATATTGCCTGAAACACTTCAGAATTCATCCTGCTGCTGTTAGCAGTCACATCATTAATAAATTCAAGAGAACCAGTTCCATTGGCGGTCATACATACAATTCAATTTAATTCACCATTATTTGTATAGCGCTTTTACAATGTAGATTGTGGCAAAGCAGCTTCACAAAGAAGATCATAGTAAATTAAAACAGTGTAGTTCAGTTTTCAGTGTTTAAGTTCAGTTCAGTTTAGCTCAGTTCAGTGAGGTTTAATAATCACTACTTAGAGTCCAAACACTGAAGAGCAAATCCATCAATGCACAGCTCCACAGATCCCGAACCATGCAAGCCAGTGGCAACAGCGGCAAGGAAAAAACTTCAACAATTGGCGAAAGTGAAGAATTAAAAAACCTAGAGCGAAACCAGGCTCAGCTGGGCACGACCATTTCTCCTATGGCCAAACGTCTTGTGCAGAGCTGCAGTCTAGGCGCCGGAGGCTGGAGAATGCTGGACCTCAGCGAAGACTCGTCTGTCCCTGAAGCATCACAGGAATCACTCTCATGCTCTCCACTCCTCCATGACCACCACAGCAGCTGCTCAGGATACGGCCTGGTCCAGGATTATGGAAACCTTGGGATCGTCTCATCGATGGTCTTGGATCGAATCAGGGGTGCTGCATGGTCTGAGGGCCTCGGGATGAATATCCCCAGGTGGAAATAGAGAATAAAGAGTATAATTACCGTAGCTGCTGTTCATGGTGTATATAAACAAGATGCAAAACTTGCGTGGGGCACATTCATGTATCATACCGCTAAGTGATGCATTGTGTGTATGCTCTACTAAAAAGATAGGTCTTTAATCTAGTTTTGAACTGTGAGAGTGTGTCTGAGCCTCAGACATTATCAGGAAGGCTCCACCTCCTTTACTCGACTTTGCTATTCTAGGTACTACCAGAAGCCCTGAGTTTTGAGATCTTAAAGAGCGGGTTGGATTGTAGCGAGACAGAAGGTTTGTTAGATAAACAGGAGCTAGATTATTAAAGCTTTATAGGTAAGAAGTAATATTTTAAAATCAATACCAAACTTAACAGCAGGGCTGCCAACTTTTGGCATTAGCTTGAAGTGAGAATTTAAGGCACGCCCATATCAACAAGCCACGTCCCCCCACAACAAAGCCACACCCCGTGTATTTATAAATATATAAAATGATAAATATGTTAATAGAGACTTTTTAAAATATTTATTACAAATTAGAGTATCATTACTATTTTACAATTATTCTATAATTAATTAATTAATTAGTTAATGGAAAAAATCCAATTATAAATGTAACTGGAAAACAATGTAAAGATACAACAGAGGTGATATGCTAAGATTATTTCCGAAATTTTTATGCTATTTCTGTGCAGAATTGTGTTAAAAATCTGCAGATTTATGTCGAATTATTTTGGGAGTATCATAACTAAAACCTTAATAAATGAACTAAAAAAGTAATACCTTTTTAACTTTTATTTAATGTTTACAATGCAAATCCAATTAAATCCACTTTATTTGATAAACAAAGCAAGTCTCTCATATAATATATCTACTAAAAGACAGAAAAATATTACTGTACAAACTATTGTAAATAAACCATATGAATATTTTCATATTAGTCAATATTATTACTAAAATTAATTAACTTAAATTGATATTTTTTTAATAACATCATGACACTAATGAGAGTGAACCCTTCCCTTACAGAAGATTACAGATTTGTTTTTACAATTATTTGTAAGCCTAGTGGGTTTTAAAATGCATCTCACTTGTTGTTTTTGCTTTATCCACCAAGATAATAATCATATTACGTTTTAATCAATTATGGCCTTTGGTTTTCATGTAGACTGAGAATCCCAATGAAAGTCTATGAAAGGCAGGCCCAGATTAAGAATTCAGAGGCCCCTGGGCACAATGTCTTGTAGGCCCCTTACCTGGCCGCAGCCCTATAGTTGATTTAAAAAATAAGATTAATAATATATTTTTTAAATAAAATTGATCTATAATTGCCCGCATTTTTAAAATAAATGATATACAGTACATATATTTCTAGTCTACAAAGTTTTAACTTATTTTTAAAGCATTTAAAGCACACTTTGATAAAAAAAAAAAAAGATCAATACAACTAGTGAAAATTAATGGATTTTAATTTACTTGTTTAGGTTCACTGAAGCAGTACTAAAAAATTATATTTAAGGGTATTTTTAATGTATAACTTCTACAAACTTAAAATGCATATTATTTGGATAACACCACTCCAATCCAGTTCAGTTCTATGAATCGGAGTCTTCTATAATACACACACTTATTAATGATTCCTACTTGTCTTCCACGTGATAAAGAGTAGGCAAAATCTGATATGTAATGAGGGAAAAAAGAAGAATGAGTTCATCAGACGCCTGATTCGAACCGGGTTCATGATTGATCGCGTCAAAACATGATAACATGCGCATTACAAGCTACGCCACTCACACTGGTACTTGCTTTAGTTATGTTGTGGTATGTTTTCTGCGAGCATGCGTCAGTTTGTTTTTGATTACATTGCTTTCACCAGCTTTGAAACGGTTGCACATAGAGAGAATAACATCTTTATAAAACAATAAAAGTCTTTAACACCGTCTTTATTATAAGGGGAAAAAGATATTCACGGAGATGATTTTTCTGCATGAGGAAATGGAAGTGTGGCCTGAGAGTGTGAGAATACGGTCAACAGGATTTAGGCCCAATAAGTAATAATTCTGTTTTGTCTGAGTTTAAGGGAAGAAAATTGTTGGTCATCCAGTCTTTAAAATTTTTAATTCACTCAGTTAGCTTAGACAGTTCAGACATATCATTAGGTTTAGTTGAAATATATAATTGAGTATCATCTGCATAGCATTGAAAGCTGATCCCATGTCTTCTAATAATGTCTCCCAGGGGTAGCATGCATATTGTAAACAGCAAAGGGCCTAAAACTGATACTTGAGTCATCCCATACTTTACTGGGCTGATTTGTGAAAGCTGCCAATTAATATTCACAAATTGGTCAGCTAAGTATGACTTAAACCAGTGCAGGGCTTGTCCCTGGACACCTGTAGAAATTAAGCAATTTGTGGATATTGTGGTTGATGGTGTCAAATGCGGCACTAAGATTGAGTAAAACTAATAGCGAGATGCACCCTTGGTCAGCAGCTAAGAATAAATCTTTGGGTATTTTCACTAATGCGGTTTCTGAACTGTGATGAGCCCTGAAACCTGACTGAAACACTTCAAAAACATTGTTTGTCTGCAGAAAGGAGCATAATTGGGCAGAAACAACTTTTTCTAGAATTTTCGACATAAATAGACAATTTGAAATAGGACTATAATTAGTTGCTGGGGTCCAGTTGTGGTTTCTTAATAATAGGCTTAATAACAGCTAGCTTGTAAGGATTTGGAACATGGCCTCAAGATAAAAAAGAGTTGACATGGTAAGAAGAGGTTCTCCTAAAATAGGCAGCAGCTCTTTCTGTAATTTTGCTGGAATTGGATTTAATATTCACGTAGCTGGTTTAGAAATATTAAAAATTTTATCTTGCTCTTCCTGTTCTATGATTTTGAAGCACTGTAGGTTATTTTGGTTCAGTGGAATGTTTACTGGATCTGAAGTATAAGGCGGTACAGAAAGTTTAACATTTTCTATTTTCTGTCTAAAGCCTTCTATTTTATCGCTGCTGATTTGCGGTGCGTTTTGTTTTGTTTTGTTTTGTTCCAAAGATGACCGATTATTTGTTAATTTAGCAATGGTGTTAAATAAAAATCTAGGATTATGATGATTATTTTCTATCAGTTTGCGGAGGTGCTCAGTCCTGGCAGATTTTAGAGCCCTCCTAAAGCTGGACATACTGTCTTTGTACGCAATTCTAGAAACTTTTTCCATTTATGTTCCAGGGCACAGGTTGCTGTTTTGAGAGCGCGAGTATGACTTATTATACAATGGTGTAGTTTTATTCTAGTTAAACATAAGTCGGTTACTCTGATTAACATTAAGACTATTACTAAAGATTGATGCAGCTCCACCACCATGACCAGTTCGACAAGCCTCATGTTTATATAAGAATCCTGGAGGTGTTGCTTCATTTAAAGTATAATAGTCATTTTGTTTCAGCCAGGTTTCAGTGAGACAGAGTGCATATGTAAACTGTTGTAATTCCTACACCGTTCACCTGATATGGATGTAAATACCCTCAAATTAAAGCTGACAGTCTGCAGTTAAAGCACTTCTTATTAAAATTAAATTTTATTTTAAATAGATTGTGTTGGTGTATAGAGCCAAAAATGTTAGAATTGTGTCAATGTCCAAATATTTATGTACCTAACTGTATATATTGGCGGTTCATTAATAAAGGGACTAAGCCAAAAAGAAAATGAATGAACTGTATAATTGAATTAAGTTGAATTGAATTGATTTCTCAGTGATGGGTTGCAGCTGGAAGGTATCCGCTGCGTAAAACATGTGCTGGATAAGTTGGTGGTTCATTCCGCTGTGGCGACCAATTAATATTAGATTAATAAAGGGACTAAGCCGAAAAGAAAATGAATGAATGAATGAATTGAATTGAATTGAATTGAATTGAATTAAATCAATAGTATTTCAAATAATGCTTTAATTATACAAAATAATATTTTGTGCATATTTCCAAATCCAGAACTTAGTATCACCAAGTCAATCAAAACAGAAAATTGTACTGAGCAAATAGCATTCATGTTGTATTCATTCCGTATCATGATTTGCGATTGCAAGTGTATGTACACAAATAGTTTAAGTACTAGAAAGGCAAGCTATTCAACAATAAACAGAGTGAGGAAGTACATTTTGTAAGCCCTTTTATGCCAGTATGCCACGCTGGTCCAGTCAAGGTGGTCATACTGTAAATCTTTTGTGGGATTCAGTTCTGATTCAGTTCAGTTAAATTCAAATGTTGAAGAATGTGATTGAATCAGTAGAGACTCCAAGACCTGAAATGTGTATGCAATGTATGCAATGTAAAAGTAAATAAACATAAGTATTCAGGGCTATTATTTTAAGATATTGGCAGGTACTAGACTTACTAGACATTAGTCGAACTCAAAAAATAAAAATGGGCTGAAACAACAGTTATTTATTGTCATTTCTCTGGCCAAAGTATTTGTTTTACGTTCAATCCATTAAATTATTCTAAAACATTGTTAATTTAATTGGTTTGTGTTTGGGAAAACATGAAGGAAACGTGTTTGTGTAACTACATGGGGTGCGTTTCCCAAACAACGACATAACTTGCGGCTGAATTATCATAGCACGGTGCATCGTTTGGGAAAAGAACCATGTAGTGATGACTGTTTCCCAAAACTAACACATATTTTATTTTATATTTTCACTTATAAATCATACAAATTGTTAATGGTTGTAATTTACAGTAGGCTATTAACAAATGAAGAAAAGTCCTACTTAAGAATAAATATTATTATTATGTAGGGTCTTGTTTTTTTGGTTATTTTAGCCTATTTTATTTATTGTAAAAGTCTACTTTTACAATTTGACATATTCAAACCACTGCAGAATTGTTCTAATCAACAGGCCCATGTCATATAGGCCTTGAATATAGATAAATGTCTTAATAAATAGCCAACTATAAACTCAAAGTAACGTAAAAAATGAACTGTAAAAAAATACTTGGCAAGCAAATTACACCTTAAGAGAGATGACTTCAATCCTTTAATGTTTTTTTTTTTATCATTCCAAGTTTAAATGTTAAAATGTTCTAAATGAATAGGGCTTATGGGGGATAAATGGGAATAGAAGGAACTATGCTTCTAACTACAGTTCTAGAGGTGTAGTTGCAAGCGTTCAATTTTGCGAAGCAGTTTGAGAATGTTCGTTAGAACTACGGACTTGGGAAACGACAAATCAACAAACTATGTTTGTAACAATCCAACTATATTTAAATATATACTATATTTAATTGGCTAACGATGGTTTTCAGAAACCTAAATGTAATTCCCAGCATGTTTTGCATGCAATTAAATTAAACAATGTTGACAATAAAACTAATCTTTTGTGATTTAAGTTAAGATAAATACTTGTTAAACTTTGGTCCTCTCTTAGTTTTGAAGATTTAAAAGAGTTTCATTTAATGTTGTAACTTGTAGGAGAATAGCACTCAATTGCAGTTTGAAATGTAACTAAATAAAAGAAAATCTTGGTTGTCCAGCTTGAATGACTGAAATTAATTGGCTTCACAAGAGTAAGCTGTTCACAAGGTTTTTCTAATGAAAGTAATTAGACATAAATGGTTCAAAATAAATGTTACTCACAGGCTTTATATGCCAAAAATAAGTTAAAATGTCCTCATTTAAATAACAAAATAATGCAATTCAAATGTGTGTAATAACTAAGTTTAAATACACCAAATGATTCATTTTTCAAAAAAAACAAGCTACACGCATTTCTTACATGGTGCCACTTTAGAGGTGTAAAGTAGCAGTGTTGAGGAGCAATATAAATGGCCTTATGTACTGTCAGATTTGAATAATGCTAACCTGTCAACCAAACAAATGAAGCAAAGGAAGAATTCGTAATTCCATTTGACATGAAAGCACAATAATAAAAAGCTACCTAGACTGCTCGTAAATTAAAGCAGCCTACTTCTTTCTGGGTTTAGTGTGAAAATGTATGATCTCACTTTGAGGTAATTTAAATTCTGGTTCAGGTTGGCTGGCTTCTTACTGACTCATTAATTCTTTTAAATCAAGTTGGCTTGGTTGTAGAACTGAACTAAATCAACAATAGGTAAGTCACCCCCCCCCCCCCCCCCCAAAAAAAAAAAAAAAAAAAAAAAAAACGCAGTTTAGATGCACATAAAGGTGCATCAGTAATTCATAAATGGTATTTGCTAGACACTAACAGTGTTTTTATGAACCTCTGGGAATTTCCTCCTCACTACCAGGCAGTTTGTCTGTGATAATATCCAGATTGCTGTGGCATAAATCTACTGCAAGTTCTATCTTAACCAAAGAATGTGAAAACAGCTGTATATCCAGAGATTTATCAAAATGAATAAATCACATTTTAACAACTTCTGTTTTGACCTCTTAAAGTGAATACAATTCATCACATAATTATGGAAAATTGCAGTATATCGTCCCTGAAAAACAAACAGACTTTAACAATACAACTTTGCATTAGAAAACAATATCCCAAAAAACATTAAGATAAGTTATATGTGACAAAAAGTGAAGAAATGTCTCCGAAATGTTTTACTGGTGCTTTTTTTGCCCGTTAGCTACAGTAAATACTTTCATCGAATATCCGATACCCAATAAAATAAAATGTATTTCATGGCATAAGGGAGACTGGAATGTCCAAATCTTACACGTTGTCCAAAAAGGCGAAGAATAGATTCAAATAACAGCAGACAAAGAAGAAATTAACAAAACACTCAAGAGCACAATTTTAGCAACCGGTGAACAGAAATAATGACAATCAACAAACACAATTTAGAACTGAGCTTAATTAATTCATCATTACAAATGTGTAGCATTTTTTCACATATTTACATTTTCATTACATATTTATGTAGTTTTAAGTCTAATGTTTGAGAAAATATACATATAAATCACAAACTTTATTTCTTTCCACTTTACTGCAAAAATGTCATAAGGTGTGACTTAATAATAAACAAATAGCATGAGTGATTTATCATTGTTGGACACTTTTTTTCATATAGTGTTATTTATTTATATATGAATTTATAAATAATATCTTTTTCTCCATGACTTGTCATACTTGTTGGACAACAAAACTTAACACTTTTATAGTGGTTGTGAAAAAGTATGTAAAAAAATATTTGTAAAAAAATTCAGAGACAAAAACTTTACAGCAAAATGGACATATAGGGCTGTTTATTAATGATGCAGGTGCAAAGTAATTATAATAACCTTTATTTAACCAGGCAAGTCAATCCCAAAAATGTCTAAAAAGTCTAATGCGCATGGCGCAAAAGCATTTAGGGCATGTCAGAATCCTCTTCTGCTATTTTAAGAATGGAAAAGTACACTTTGCGCCATGGTGCATGGTCTAACAGGGTTGTGCTTATTCTCCTAATGAGTTATGGGTGTGTTTTGAGCATAACGTGCATTAAACCAATCAGAGTCTCATCTCCCAATCCCATTAAGAGGCAGTTGCGTCGCGCCATAGCGCATTTGCTATTTACATGGTGGACTTTATAAGTGGAAAAACTGAACACTTTATTAGCGAGAAAACAGTTAAACAGACCATCTGCAGCACGAGAATGCAAGCTTTCCTCCATTCGACCTCTTTACTTTCTCTTTACTTTACTTTTACTTCTTACTTTACTCCTTTAATTTCAGGATGAGGAAACGGTGTTATATGCACTCCACTGAAGGCATCCATTAGCCTACATATTTAATTTCATTTGTTAAGCGCAAAGATTTGCTTCAAAACTCTTTTCTAAAAGTAAAGTCAGTTCTAATTTCCAGCAAACGAATAAATACTATAACAATAATAATGTAGTGTGGTCAAAAAACTGAGTTTTATCCAAACATATGTCCTATTCTTATGCCCCATATGGTGGTGCATACTTCTCCAAAACCTGACAGGTGGCCAAATCTAAACTTGTTTTTATTAAAACAAATATAAATATGCATATAATAAATAATACTGCTAATAATAATAATAACATTATGCAAAAGCAAATTGTCATGAATCAAGGTATTTATGTAGAAAATAATCTTTTTTGTAACATTTTAATCCTTTAATTTTTTTTTTTCATATGTAAAGATATTTGTGTATTGCAGTAAATCCTGTGTGTATTAAGTAATGTGTAAGCGTTTTGGACCTGCATAGGCGCATAACTAACACGCTCTACGCTGTACTTTAGACCAGCTTTTAGGTGGTCAATGGTGCGGCCTATTTTAGATCCTCAAAATAGAAACAAGCCTACAATGTGCCTTAACACACCTCCTTTTTAGACAGGCACAAATGGATTTGCAGCACATATTTGCTATTTAAACAAGTAGTGCCAAATGTGAAAATTAGGGTTGCGCCGATCTAAAAAATAGCAACAAATTGCGCCAAACATGTCTTGCACCTTTATGCGCCAGGTGTATGATAGGGCCCACAGTGTCACACCTGAGGACATAGTTTTTAGTGACAAAATTTATTAAGTTCCTTTAGAAATATATGAAAAAAAGATTGTCATTTACTAAAATAGTCACTTGTAAAATAGGCCTGAGGTATTTATTAATGTTTTTATGAGTTTCTTTTTAATTTTAAAGAGCTAAAATTTATTGGACTAAACTTGAGACAGTCCCACCATAGGTCATGTATTCTCAGAAATTTTTAGAGCAGTTTTTTTATGACAAGAGTTATAAAATGCAACATCACATCAACAGTGAAAATACAACATCACATCAACAACCCATTCTGCATTTGGTTCACATTTATGTACGGCATTTGCTACGCAATCCTCTTTTTGAAACTGTATTTATTTTTCAGATGGAACCTCACATGCCACAGCCCTGTGAATATGAAAACCCAAAGTCCAATGTCAAATGTTTATCAAAAACAAATATGTGTGTGTTCCACAGAAGCCGTTGAGCAGGTGGGACGTGGCTGTGTGGATAACACTCAAGCTCTGAGACTCAAGCATTTTGGTGAAAAGTCCTTCTGGTGACAACAGCTTCTCAATGCTCTTTTACCACAGCCTCATTTCCACATCAAATGATGAGGAACAGGATACTACCCATGGGGTGGAGAGTAATGAGCACCACTCCTTTATTCCTGTTCTCGATTCCTCTGGCATCTTTAAGAGGAGGGAAAGTCCCTGATGCTTTAATGATCCTCCCTTTACCAGACGCATGGCTTCTCCTCCGAACTAGCGGACTCATACAATGCTATCCTATCTTGTCCATTCTCAAGCTCACTTACAAGCCCATTAACATTCATTTGATAATGGACTCAAATGGCAAAAGGGCTTTCTTTGGACTGTGCTTTGCCTAAAATAGAACTAAAAACCTTAAACATCAAGGTGTACAATGGATTCTTTATGCCCCTGGTTTTGATGGACAAAATAACGAACACTGTTGCTGTATAAACGGAAAGCGTTTTTTTTTCTCTGCCCAAATGCAGCAGTGTTGTACAACTGCTTCACTCAAGAACATTCGTGTACACCGAGTTGATCTTGGCAGAATCTACATGGCAAATATGGCTTTTGTGTGTATTTAATCAGCAGTTCCATGAGGCGTGACAGGGAATTGAGAACATTAGCTGAAGTATCGGTTCAGTTCTACTACAATGATTACACATTAAGGCTTAAAACATCAGGAAACTAATTGTTTTTATCAATTAAATGACAAAATAGAACAGTAATGCTGACAATGCATTGGTGTTATGGTATAGTAATGACTGAAGAATTTAAACAGGCTTCTTCATGTTTAAATAAGTTTGTGGTTCATTCCGCTTCTCAACCCCTGATTAATAAAGAGACTAAGCCAAAAACACTGAGACACGTTAAGACACTGAGACACGTTTTTGAGAGTCAAGTTACTTGTTAATATCTGCTTTTTCATAAAGCAATAAATTACAAAACATATTATTTTATATGATACTTAAACTGTAATATATAGAAAAAAAATACTTTCTGATATTAAAATAGAAATATTTTGTGCTGTATTTAGGTGATCAGATTTTATATGTAGTGAGTAAAATCAAACATTTGAATCACATTATTAAAGATTATAAGTTTTATGTTCAAGCAAATATACTCACTGGCCACCTTATTAGGTACACCTGTCCAACTGCTCTTTAACGCAAATTTCTAATCAGCCAATCACATGGCAGCAACTCAATGCATTTAAGCATGCAGACATGGTCAAGACAATATGCTGCAGTTCAAACCAAGCATCAGAATAGGAAAGAAAGATGATTTAAGTGACTTTGAACATGGCTTGGTTGTTGGTGCCAGATGGGCTGGTCTGAGTATTTCAGAAACTGCTGATCTACTGGGATTTTCAGACACAATTCTCTAGGGTTTACAGAGAATGGTCTGAAAAAGAGAAAAAATCCAGTGAGCGGCAGTTCTGTGGGCTTAAATGCCTTGTTGATGCCAGAGGTCAGAGGAGAATGGCCAGACTGGTTCAAGCTGATAGAAAGGCAACTGTTAAGCATCTCTGAATGCATAACATGTCGAACCTTGAGGCGGATATGCTACAGCAGCAGAAGACCACACCAGGTGCCACTCTTGTCAGCTAAGAACAGGAAACTGAGGCTACAATTCACACAGGGTCCCCAAAATTGAACAATAGAAGATTGGAAAATGTTGCCTGGTCTGATAAGTCTCATTATCTGCTGCGACATTCGAATGGTATGGTCAGAATTTGGTGTCAACAACATGAAAACATGGATTTATCCAGCCTTGTATCAACGGTTCAGGCTGGTGGGAGTGGTGTAATGGTGTGGGGGATATTTTTGTCACACTTTGGGCCCATTAGTACTAACCTATTGTTGCTGACCATGTCTATCCCTTTATGACCACAGTGTACTCATCTTCTGATGGCTACTTCCAGCAAGGTAACCTGTCATGTCATAAAGCGTGAATCATCTCAGACAGGTTTCTTGAACATGACAATGAGTTCACTGTACTGAAATGGCCACACAGATGTGGTGGAACGGGAGATTCGCATCATGGATTTGCAGCCAACAAATCTGCAGCAACTGCGTGATGCTATCATGTCAACATGGACCAAAATCTCTGAGGAATATTTCCAGTACCTTGTTGAATCTATATATAGTATATATATATAAGTATAATTTTCATTTTTTGACTGAGTATTTCAAAAATTGTTAAGTGATACTAAGTATTAATCCTGGTTTGGATGTGCTGGAATACATTTTTGCATTTTTATTTAATATTATTATTGTTGTTGAAGTTAATTAATTGCAATTTAAAACACATTCAATATGAAATTAAAAATCCTGACAATTCAATTCTATCTTATGCTGAAGACTTTCAAATTTGTACTGCAAATATTGCTGGCTCTAACATATTGTTTTAGTGCTCCTTATTTGACCTATGTGAATAGTGCCTATGTAGTCACTGGATTAAAATATCTGCTGTCTTAATTGATAAATGCTTTTAAAATCATAGTGTATTATAAACTGTAATCAATTAAGTATATAAATTGTAATCTTGGCAAATCCGTTAATAAGTGTGCTGTATGCAGTGTTGAGGGTAAAGCTTTACAAGTAACGCAAATTACAGTACTTTAAAAAAATTATATAATAGTAATAATACTTGAGTTATTTCTTTAAAAATGTAACTCCAGTTACTTTTTAGATTGATTAATACTCTTTTAAAACTTTTTTGCTGAATTAAAATTAGTGCAATCACACTCAATGAGAAAAGGAGCTCACCGTGGGAACAGACAGAAACCAAGTTAGCAGAGCCTTACATTTCTGTGATGGAAGTATTCTCATAATTTTGAACACATGGAAGTAAAGGGGATCATAGTCTCAATGGACAATGATTTTACTGAACCAATAAGACAAAAATACAAAGGTAGCAAACACATTGATTTTAACTATTAATCATTAATCTGTATATATGGCATGTATAAATAACAACAGGAAGTTTTCAGAAGGTAACATTATTCCTCTATCCTCTAGAGATCCTCTATTTTAAATAAAGAGTTCTGAAAGAGATCAAGCCTCACGCAGGTATATATAATGCATTACTTTCCATAAAAAGTAACTAAGTATCGCAACTAGTTACTTTTTTGGGGAGTAACTCAAAATTGTAATGCATTACTTTCAAAAGTAGCTTTCCCCAGGACTGCTTGTATGTTTATATTTATTTTAGCAACAGCAGATATGTAAACATTCTATGCTGAGCAGAGAATTTTCTTTTAATTAGGAGCTAAACTTTCATCCTCCAACCATTATTAACATTTGTTTTTTTATCATAGTCTGATGGCTGGTGCAGTGTGGTCTGTTTTTTTTTTTTTTTTTTTTGTTTAATGATACTAGTGTTTACAAATGCTACTGTGCTATAAACTTGAAAAGTGAAAACAGTCATGCCATAATTGAACTTTTATACAGACCACTGCATGTGGGTAATGCACTGTGAAGTTTAAACTACAAGCTCCAAGATAAACATGCCTTTTTTATGACCAAATGTAACAGCAGTTTAAGCTCCAACGCCTAAGCTCTGCCAAACCATTGGACAATATCTGTGCAGGCACAGGAAAACTTGTATCAATACCAAAAAGAGAAACCAAGTACATTTAAGGAATATTGCAAGACATTATTTGAGGTTATAATTATGAGACATGATACACATTTAAAAGGTTAAAGGCATAGTTCATTCAAAAATGAAAATGCTGTCATACTTTATTCACCCTCCACTTGTTCTAAACTTGTTTGAGTTTTTTCTGTTGAACACAAAATACACTACCAGTCAAAAGTTTGGGGTCAGTAGTATTGTTAAATGTTTTAAAATAAGCTTCTCCTGCTCACCAAGGCTGCATTTATTTAGTTAAAATACAGTACAAGTTGTACAATTGTGAAATGTTATTGCACTATAAAATAACTGTTCAAAAGTAGATTATAATTTAATTTAATCATTTATTCCAGTGATTTTAATGTTGAATTTTCAGCTTTATTACTTGTCTTCAAAGTCACATGATCCTTCAGAAATCACTCTAATATTAATTACTATTATTATTATTATTATTATTATTATTATTATCATTATTGTTATTATTAATATTATTGTTATTATTATTATTAATATCATTATCATTAATGGTAATAGCAATAAAAGCAATAATGACTGGACTAATAATTTCATTTGAAACTATAAATAATAAGTTATAAATAAATATTTAATAAACAAGTATTAAATTTTTTTTTACAATTGATAAGTGCTGCCTTGATGAACAAAATATTTTTAAGAAAAAAAAGGACCCCAAACTTTTGACTGGTAATGTATGTACTGATCAAGAATGTTGGGGGAAGAAAACAGCCATTAACTGCTTTTTCATTTTTAATAATGCCTTGTTTTGTGTTAGTAATTAGTGTGAGTAAATAAATTGGATGAACTATATTCCTTAAAGCAAAATTATGTTAGTTTTGCACGCAACACATCGTATCTTTATCAACCTATAATCTCCTGACAACAGAATTGTGCAGAACCTAAATGATAAGCATGACAAATGTCAAGTTAATACTCATTTGACTTCTGTTTAAAGGAATGAGGCTAATGAAATTTTTTTTTTTAATTCTTTCATTGCAACATCAGGCATCCTTAATGTCTTGTCATGGGTTGTTTTACTGAATACAACTTGTACACTTTAAGTTGATTTATTTACTTCATTCATATTCTTTTCAGCTTAGTCTCTTTATTAATCAGGGGTCGCCACAGCGAAATGAACCACCAACTTATCCAGCATGTGTTTTACACAGCGGATGCTCTTTCAGCTGCAACCCAACACTGGGAAACACCCACTCTTGCATTCACACTCATACACTACGGCCAATTTAGCTTATTCTATTCAACTATATTGCATGTGGGGGAAATTGGAGCACCCAGAGGAAACTCACGCAAACACAGAAAGAACATGCAAACTCCACACAGAAATGCCAACCGAACCAGCGACCTTCTTGCTGTGAGGCGATCGTGCTTGCTCTCTGCGCCACCGTGACACCCTGATTTATTTACTTTATGCATTAAATATACAGTTGAAGTCAGAATTATTAGCCCCCTGAGTAATTAGCCCCCCCCACCCCCCACCCCCCCATTTCTAAACATAATAGTTTTAATGAATCATTTATAGTAACTGATTTATTTTATCTTTGCTATGATGACAGTAAATAATATTTTGCTAGATATTTTTCAAGACACTTCTATACAGCTTAAAGCGATATTTAAAGGCTTAACTAGGTTAATTAGGCAGGTTATGGTAATTAGGCAAGTTATTGTATAACGATGATTTGTTCTGTAGACTATCGAAAAAAAATATATAGCTTAAAGGGGCTAATAATATTGACCCCTAAAATGGTTTTTAAAAAAATATAAAATTGCTTTTTTTTCTTACATACTGTGAAAATTTCCTTACTCTGTTAAAAATCAATTGGGAAATATTTAAAAAAGAAAAAAATGTCAAATAATAATAATAATAATAATTCTGACTTTAACTGTGTGTGTATTAAAGTCAGTTTACCACAAAATGAAAATGCACTCCCCCTCAAGTGGTTCAAAAACTGTTCTTTCTTCTGTTAAACACAATAGAGGTTATTTAGAAAAATGTTAGAAACCTGTAAACATTGACTTCAGTAGGAAAAACAAATACTATTGAAGTCATATCTTCAGCATTTTTCAAAATATCTTCTTTTGTGCTCAACAAAAGAAAGAAACTCAAACTGTTTGAGACAAGTTTTCAGGGTAACACTTTATTTTGATGGTTCATTAGTAGTATTAGTAGACTGTCTGCTTAATATCTGTTGATACTGCTCTTTCAACAGACATTTAAAAACTTTTCAAGTACATGTCAACTTACACTAACCCTAACCCCAACCTAACAGTCTACTTATAATCTAATGAGAATGAGTTGGCATGTAGATGCAATGTAACTTAAATTCAACAAACGGACCATTAAAATAAAGTGTGACCATTTTCAGTTTTAGGTGAACTATCATAATACATTTTATGCACTTTTTAAACTGAATCCTGCATTGAATTATCGTTTTAAAACATTTTTGTAGTCTTTTTAAATTATACAAACCTTAAGGAATTTGAATTTAGTCAATTGGATTTCTTTCAGAAAGCGCAGAAATGCAGAAACATACTGTAACTTACAGAGAAATTAAAAGTATGTACAACATTTAACACATAACCTTAAGACCTGCACATGTGCTTGTATAACAATAAACCTAGCTGGATGGGAAAAAACTGAGGAAAACATAATAATAAATGTTTTATTACTCTTTCTTTGAGAAAAAAAAAATAAGATACTATTACAAACTCTTCCTTATATACAGTATAACACATAAAGTACAAAACCATACCACCAACAATACTTAAAAATCCACAATAAATAAAGCACTCTGAAGTGTGTGTTTGCTGCATCAACTACTGTACAATCGTTCCATACAACAAACCCTTTCTTTACATAAGTGACATTTACTTCATCTCTGCAATATCAAGGCAAGGCTTGACAAGAGTTGTGACTTTTACCGTGATCTGTAGCATCTGGTCACGCGTAAGTCTGTGCTTGGCCCTAAAGCAAAGGCCTTTCCTCTTAAACATGTGTGGGACTGTCTGTGTACACGTCCGTTTTGTTCATGTGAATTGTCACAGCCGGTGCTTTGTAATGGCAGTGGGAGTTGCTGCAGCTGACGCCGGAACAGGGCTTATGGCTGGTCTGCACACCCAACCTCCTGTTGCACAAGCCCTGCCATGTCTGAAGAGTTTTTGAGCTCCATACCCAAACCCCGCTGGTGATGCCCACCACTAGCGACATAAAAATTTTCAGCATGAACACAGCTACTGAAGGAACCGATGAGTCCAGGGAGCAATCCTCACTCCTGCGACCAGGAAAGGACACGCACTTGTTCTCCAGAGCTCTATACTTCCAGTATTCCATATTGAGTCTTTCATAGAAATAGCATATGATCACAATAGTTGCAGGCACTGTGTAAAGAATGGAAAAGACTCCGATCTTAACCATGAGCTTTTCCAGCTTTTCAGTGTTGGTGCCACCGGTTTTCATAATTTTGCGAATGTGGAAGAGCGCCACGAAACCCGTGAGGATGAAAGACGTCCCGACGACGAGATAACAAGAGAGAGGGATCAACACAAAGCCAATGAGAGCGCTACTGTCCATGCTTCCCACGTAACACAATCCTGTCAACTCATCCCCAGCCACCTTTCTCATAGTGAGGATGACTATGGTCTTCACTGCAGGAATACCCCAGGCGGCCATATGGAAGTAGCTGCTGTGCGCCTCGATGGCCTCGTGGCCCCATTTTCGTCCTGCTGCGAGAAACCAGGTGAGGGTGAGGATGACCCACCAGATGGAGCTGGCCATGCCAAAGTAATAGAGGATGAGGAAGACTATGGTGCAGCCTGTGCTTTCTAGACCTTCACGGATAATGTAGAGTTCTCCGTTTTCTCGATCACACGCGATGTTCTCAGCCCCAGCTACTGAACGGATGATGAAGGCCACTGAATAGATGTTGTAACACATGGAGAGGAAGATGATGGGACGCTCGGGGTACTGAAAACGTTGGGGGTCAAGGAGAAAGGTTAGAACTGTGAATGCTGTAGAAACAAAGCAAAGCGTTGACCACACGACCATCCAAATGAATGCAAAGTCCTTATCTTGCCTTGACCAGAAGACATCCACTGTAGGAGTGCAACGGGGCGCACAGGACTCGCTCTTGTCCACATATTGGAACTTCTCCGGGTTTTCACAGGACTGAGAGATGCTTGAGATGCGTCCGCTTACTGTTGTGGGTTGCCTGGACCTTGGAGGTACTGGCAACATGCCCTCACCTTTTTTAGTCTCAGGTTGAGTGTCATTTTCTGGAGCTTCGATGCACAGAGCATTTGGGTCATTGTTGGTCGGGAGTTTTGAGCAATCCAATGAGTCCGGCCAACTGAAACTAAATTGTTCCATTATTGGTGAACACCTTTGTCGTGCCTGTTCACACATAGGACGGCATGCTGGAATAGAGGCGGACACTTGTTCAGCGCACATTGGCACATATAAAGAGCACAGGAAAAATCGCAGGTGGATGTCACATCCGTACTTCACCAGCGGAGCAAACTCATTCAGCTTAATGCTTGCTTCCTCTTGACTTTCATAATTTAGCAGGTTAGGCATCCGAGTCATGTTGTAGCCAATTCCTTGGCACATGGGAATGGTGATGGGTTCGCATTTTGCCGGACGGCCACGCTCCAAATCATATGCTCCAATCTCCAGTGTAGATGCAGCAATCATAAACTGGAAAAGTCCAATCCCAATCTTCATGCAATGTCCCATTGTTATAACTGCATAAAAAGTTTTAAAATAGCAGTAAACAATTTACTACATCCAAGCCATACAGGTGATTTTTGTGTTGTTTGTATAGTTACAGAAAATATTAATAATATCTTCTGTATTTTGACATGTATGCGTCAATTCATGGTCCATCATACAGAAAGTGATGATCATTTTGAAAATCTTCATGGGCATGCCTTGTTTCATGGCATTGTAATTGCGTTGTTTGTTTGTTTGTTTTTAAATATATATCCAGAATTTATAAATGATCAGGAAACATTTCAATCGTCTGTCAGTCCGCGCAAAAAGTAAAAACAATCAATACTGGATGTCAACACAAATCCCGTGCACCGGCACGATATCAAACTTCTTTAAATCCCTAAAACAAGGCTATTTTCGGAGGAGTTTCGCTTAGCTTCCCAATTCACATCCGCGAGAACAAACTTTAAATAAGTAGCAGGACGGGTTGAAAGCGTCTATCTGGGAATATTTCCGATATAAAACAGCTCCGAGTCCACGTTTAGAAACCACTGCGCTTCTCATTCGCTTCTTGTTGTGCTGTTCAGATCGGCTTTTGATCGGTGACAGACTGACAAGCTCCTCCTAGCACTCCACCTCCTGCAAAATACTATAAAATACAGTCATCCATCCCTCCTTACAGACAGTAGCGACTTGCTTGCAGAACAAGCTTGTAGAGCTGCGTTTGTTGAAGAGGATGATTGAGTGACCGGTTCTGTTGGAAACTCAGAAAGTAACAGAACAGCAAAACACGACTAAAGCTGACAGAAGTCAAACAGGAGCGACAAACAATATTTTTTATATGCGCGCCGGGCAAAATAAATAAATAATATATAGGATTTATATTTTAAAAAGTTTGCATACCTTTTGCAGAATCTGTAAAATGCTATTATTATTATTATTTTATTTTTTTATTTTTTATTTTTTTACCAAAATAAGAGGGATTACAAAATGTATTTTGTATTTAGTACTGACCTTAATAATATTTCACATAAAATAAGTTTACATAAAGTCCACAGGATATCTATCTATCTATCTATCTATCTATCTATCTATCTATCTATCTATCTATCTATCTATCTATCTATCTATCTATCTATCTATCTATCTATCTATCTATCTATCTATCTATCTATCTATCTATCTATCTATCTATCTATCTATCATATATTAGCCCCCATTCAAAACTTTACATACACTTGATTTTACTGTATTACCTGAATGATGCACATTGTTTACTTGTATTATTGATACTTGTGCATGCCTTGTTTGTCCAGTTAAAATGGCCAATGTTCTTGAGAAAAATCCTTCAGGTCCCACAAAATTATTTTTTTATTTATTTCAGTATTTATATGTATTTGAACCCTTTCCAAAATGACTATATATACACATATTTGAAAACAAAAATAAAGAAATCTAAAATCAAAAGGAATAAATCTTGCCTTACAACAAAGTTTAAAAATGACAAATTGCATTTTATGTCTCAGCATCTAAAATATAATACAAAAAGGTTTACCTGAATTCTTGATTTTGGCAAAGTTAATTTAACCAGCTTCATGAATCCAAACTGAGTGAAGCAATTATATGAACACAGTCAAACAAAATGACTGTATAGCCAGCTCAATAAACATTTGCACCAACATCATTAAACATTCCCCAAATCATTTAAAAAATTTGCAAGTTAAAATCAATTTACTATAACTGCAATTAAGCTGTAGTGCAAAGTTAAATGCTTTATCAAAACACTACATTTCCCAACACATATATGCATTTATTGTACTGTAAAATCTAATATTTTTCTTAAAGTATCATTGAGTATTACCTTGTAAGGTGTGTTAAATATAAATTAAATGCTGTTTTCAACGGTAACACTTTAGCTTAGGTCACAATTCATGCTAATAACTAGCTTATTACCAGCCTATTATTAAGATATTAACTGTTCATTAGTAGTTATAAAGTAGGATCTTATTCTAAATCCCTAATAAACCCAACTACTAACTTATTAACTAAAAATAAACAATTATTATCTTATTAACCTAGTAATTTTAATTAATGGTTTGTTAATACTGTGACTTGTGACCTAAACTAAAAGTGTTACCCATTCAACCTATCTGAACAGAGTATGAAAAATAAATGATAACATTTTACAATAACAGTACATGACTAATGTTGTGTTAATATGTAAACTAAACATTAATTATGAACTAATGTTGAGGTAATGTATGCGCTCATCATGAACTAACTTTAACAAAAACATGAGTCACATGAGTTCATTTGTGAATAATGGCTATCTTAATTAGTTGTTAGTACATGCTTGTTTGTAAATTAAATTATTAATTAATCCATTAATTTATGCTTAATTTAACCATCATGAACTCATTACATGTTAATGTATAATTATATCATGACTTTACATTAACCCATTCTTAACTACTCATGAACTCCTTATGCATGTTCATCTATATAGAAATGTGTTCATTCATTCATTCATTCATTCATTTTTTTTCAGCTTAATCTCTATTTCAGAGGGAGCCACAGTGTATTGAACCGCCAGCTATTTCAGCATATGTTTTACAGTAGCGTTTTTGTGGCGGATGCCCTTCTAGCCACAATCCAGAACGGAGAAAACACCCATACACTCTTGCATTCATACACACACAAATTAGTTTATTCAATTCATCTATGCCGCATGTCTTTGGACTGTGGGGGCAACCGGGACACCCGAAGAAAACCCACATAACCATGGGGAGAACATGTAAACTCCACACAGAAATGCAAACTGACCCAGCTGGGACTCGAACCAGCGACCTTCTTGCTGTGAGGTGACAGTTAGCATCAACATGAACAGTTTAAACACAGGAGTAGTTAATGGTGACGTGCCCCTCCAAGTAAAGTCATGACATAATTATACATTAACAGCTCATGCGTACATGTTGGTTACATTTAGCTCAAACTTAAGTGTTAATTAATACATTAATTAACAACATTTACTAACAAGTAATTAAGGTAGCCGCTATTTACACGTGAACTCATGCCTTAACTCATCATTAATTCATAATAAAGTAACATTATTCATGTAATGTTGTTGTAAAGTGTGACCAAATAAATAAATCCCAGGTTTTCTGATGCCCTCAATACTCTTTTTCTTTTCTGCCATGTGTATTCGCATAGTCTCCTCAATGACATTCCCAAACAAATCCTTTTCTACTCCCAAAAAACAATTCCACAGGTTCATCCTCCGGTCTATACGAGACCCAGGAGGCTTTCACTTCACCATTAGTGCCTACTTATGCGCTTTCAGTCTGGGGCGTAGGACAGGGAAAGCACCACCTGTGATCCACGGTCCATCTCTCCCCCATTCTCATGCTAAATAGAAGAGAAGACAAGTGCCTCTAGAGTCTTAGTGGGAGCATTCGTGATCCCTAACTCTAGCGCTCAGGATGCAGATGCACTTGGACATTTTACTGCAAAGCAGAGTATCGCTTCCCTGGTTTTCTCATACTCTGACGGGTCAATTTCCTGATGAAATGGGATTCCTTTTGGCGGCAGTTTTTGTTTTGGCTGAGAGCTGTTTAAGCACTGCTTTCCACGTCCACGACCACAAGTCTGCCATGAAAGAGCCTATTCTTCATGCTCTGTGAATGGAACAAAAAAATAAAAGCAGAGCAATCACATCTACAAGGACAATCAGTCAGTTACAAATGTAGCCATTAAAGCTGGGTAGAGCTTTTCTGTGACCACGAGCATGCTACTTAGCTCGTTTAATAAAGGCATCACTGAACACTAATTAGGACAAACGATACCAAAATGCAACAACCACATGGAGAAGAAGAAAAAAGTGAGACAAACTTCATGAGGATTCCAAAAGTAATAGAGTGGCTTAAAGTAGTACACTGTAAAAACATATCTGTTAATGAACAGTTTCCAAATTTTGTGATTCACAAGTGGGATGGGATCTTGATTTCTGATCTATGGATCTTGATCTCTGCTGTCGACTTTTGTTGTTGAAAATTCAAATCTACACTTTAACAAAGTGACTTTTATTGACATTTTAGTAGTTTGATATTATGTGTAATAAATAATAAAGAAATACAGGCTGTTTATTACAAAGTTTTAGAACATTACAATATTACAAAGTAATATATGACACCAGCCTGGACAATAAACCATTCAAAATGTAAACTATTCAAAATGTTAATAAAAGTCACTTTTTTTAAACTTTGCAAGGTTAAAAGTTGTTGGAAGAAAGATCAAGAATCCCTAATGCAAATCACCATGTGCGAATCTGCAATAGTCACATCGCATGATTCATATACAATTAACCTTCCTGTCGAGTGAAATCTGACCGATTACAACCTAAAACACTCATAAATATTGTGTTTTACATCTGATTGCCTCAAGGCCTTATGTTAGTCTCCACACTATGCACTTGAAAATATAAAAGCGATGATCACCTCTTTCATTGAATTTTGAGTGTTTTCATCAACATTGTTACACCTGTTGTGTTCCCAGTCAAAAGTGTCCACCATAAGAAATTAATGGGTATCTATTCTACATTCATCCTTCCCCATACACACCACCCCAACTCACTCACTCTCTTACACACACACTTACACACAAACACATTTCAGACTGAACCGTGTCTTTTGCAAGTACACATGTCTTTTCCATGCTTATGTGCTGATCCTCCAGCCTGATCTCATGAGGAAACATAACCATTTTTTTGTCAGTTTAGTAGAGTTCAATTGTATGAAAATGTATGATTTTTAAAAGGAGACAGGGCACCAAACCTCACCCCTAAACCCAACTGTCATTGGGGATAAGCAAATCATATTATTGTACGAATGAGATCGCACGAATTCATACGAATTGGCCACTAAATCAAAAAGTTAAGAATTGCCATGAGATATCGTTGGGTCCCCGAACGTGAACCAACTTCTGGATGAAACAATGTATCATGTCTTCACACAGACTAGACAGGTGTCTGTTATGTGAATCCATCTGTGTGTGTTCCTTTGTTTCTTTGTTCTTTCTATCTTTCTTTCTTTCCTTCTTTTGTTCTTTTTCTTTGTTTATTTCTTTCTCTCTGGAAAGAAAGAATCTTATTCTTTCTTTCTTTCTTTCTTTCTTTCTTTCTTTCTTTCTTTCTTTCTTTCTTTCTTTCTTTCAGTCAACCTCTGTTCAGCCAATCTCTGGGTTTTCCAGTTTCTTTGGTCAGACCCTGTGATAGTTATTTTAGTGAGCTGTCTATTGGTAATGAAACAAAATATTTCGTTTTTTGTCATCTGCTAATTTTGTAACACATTTTTAGTGCCTCTTTGTATTTTCACTGGTTATTTTATGTCTAATTGTATAAATTCATGTTAAACATTACTTTAAACCATTGGTCACAGCTAAAGAATGTTGAATAAAAAATTTGGTGGTTACAAATTACAGCAAGAATCTATGCTGTAAATATAAACAGTGTGGAATTATTAATGCAAAAAATGTATACAATTATACAGTTGAAGTCAGAATTATTAGCCCCCCTTTGATTTTTTTACTTTTTCAAATATTTCCCAAATGATGTTTAACAGAACAAGAACATTTTCACAGTATGCTCCGATAATATTTTTTCTTCTGGTTAAAGTCTTATTTGTTTTATTTCAGCTAGAATAGAAGCAATTTAAAAAATTTTAAAGAACATTTTAAGGTCAAAATTATTAGCCCCCTTAAGCTATTTTTTTTTTTTCGATAGTCTACAGAACAAACCATCGTTATACAATAACTTGCCTAATTACCCTAACCTGCCTAGTTAACTTAATTAACCTATTTAAGCCTTTAAATGTCACTTTAAGCTGTATAGAAGTGTATCTAAAATATTATTTACTGTCATCATGGCAAAGATAAAATAAATGAGTTATTAGAAATGAGTTATTAAAACTATTATGTTTAGAAATGTGTTGAAAAAAAAATCTTCTTTCCGTTAAACAAAAATTATGGAGGAAAATATACAGGGGGGTTAATAATTCAGAGGGGCTAATAATTCTGACTTCAACTGTATACATGAATATTATCATGAATATACATTTTTTGGAAATCTAAAAACTCAAGACACGAGGGGTTACACACTTCTGTCCAGGCTACATGTATAAGAAGCTCAAGCAAAAAAGAAAACATGATATCCAGTTATTTTAAGCAGAACCACACTTTATGCTGAATAAATCTGAATCTGAATGATCCAGACGTCAGTGATCTCATTCTGTTTGTGTATGAGTGCAGCATGATCATGAATATTCTCATTTTAAACATCGGCCTGAGGCAGGAAAGGCCTTATCCCTTCACATGACTCTTATTTGAGTACAGTTTTTCTGGCAGTCTGCTGGACCAGATAGTCCTATCCAAACTATGAGAACAATACAGGATGCCAAGGAAAGTGAATACTTAAAGGGGACCTATTATGTACAAATCATTTTATAAAGAGTTTAAACACAGTTGTGTGGCAGCAGTGTGTGAATATAGCAAGCCTCCAATGGCAAAAATAATAAAATGTTTTTTTTTATAATCACATTTCATAAAAACAGTCTGCAGAAACAATCTGATTGTCATTCTCCTTTAGTACATGTCATCAGTCGAAAGCCCCACCTATTAGTGACTATCTCTCCCTCATTAGCATAAACAGCCCTAAGTGAGAAACAGCCATCCACCATTAGGGTTTTCACCGTACCTGCTTAAGATAATGTCAGCGACTATAAGGCATTATAACACTATAGCCTTCATATACAACCTTCTTCTGAGACACATACAACCTTCTTTTTTTACATTTTAAGTTTTTCACACAGATAACAAAAATCCTGAATTTGTAGCTCTCATTTGAATTTAAAGTGACAGTGACAGTCACCAAAATGGCAAAATTTTAGATCAAAGCCTAAAAGGAGCAGTTTCAAAGAGTTTGAAGACATTTTTTGTGTGGTATTTTGAGCTGAAACTTTTTATAAATGCTCTAGAGACATCAGAGACTTATTTTACATCTTGTAAAAAAGGGCATAATAGGTCTCCTTTAAAAAAAAGGCTTAATCTGTTGAGCTCAAATTGCTGCATTAAAGTCTGAACAGATCAAATCTCGCACCATTAAAAGTAACTTTTACTAAAAAAGTTTAAAAGTGAATATTCAAAAACACATTTGCCATTAAAAAAGACAGAAAACAACATGACAGCCCAAAGTCATTGCAGCACACAAGGTTATGAAAGACAGCACTGTGCATTTTATTTTGTTAAAGCTGCAGATAGTGACAAAGATAAGGATGCAATGCCTGAAAATAGTCTCCTGGCTAGATAACTAGATAACATCACTCTGTAATATCATTGCACCTGCTGCAGCCATGGTATGGTAGCTAAGAACGCCAGAATGAAAATTTTCTGAGCCACATCGGCCTAGAAAATAGTAACCTTTCATATTTTGTCGGTCTTAGTGCACAACTACAGAATGGTGAAGGTTTAAAGAAGAAAATGATCAAAACTCTTTTTAAACATGTTTGAGTGAGATGCTAATAGTCTAATCTGATTCAACACACACACACAGAGAGAGAGAGAGAGAGAGAGAGAGAGAGAGAGAGAGAGAGAGAGAGAGAGAGAGAGAGAGAGAGAGAGAGAGAGAGAGAGAGAGAGAGAGCGTTAAGCTATGCACTCGTTTTGCAAGCAAATGTGACATGATACAGGTAATATCCACTGCTGTATGGCCATCTCTTATATTAATGTACAAAATAAACCGGATTTAACGTCCACAAATCGCGATTGAAGCGTCTTCTTTTATAATTATTCTGACACGCGGCTGTGCTGATTAAGTGAATCTGAAGTAAATCGCTGCTCTGTTTTAAAACATTTTAAACTTGTAAAACTCACTCTTGATCACGTTTGATGATGATTAATGATCCTAGCGAACTGAACACACCTTTTATTCCCGGCTGCTTTGCGCTCATCCTCTCTTGTTGATATGATTGTACACGTGACTACCGGGACATGTTAATGCGCGCAGCTGTCAATCAGTATTGGTGGGCGGCGGGACCGCACTCCTACGTAAAGTTGCGGTCGATCTGAAAACAGCTCCAATTGGTCCACCGTTTTTATGTTGTTAAATTTGAAAAAAAAAAGGACTGGGTGTGTTTACTTCACCCCAATATGACAGTTTATACACTATACTTACACATATTTCTGTCCAAACAGCTTGAAAAGTAGATTTTTCAACATAGATGCCCTTTAAGATTACTGGGCCACATTTGCCATATCTTCTCTGGGCCGCTTTAGGCTCACAGCCACATTAGCCAGAGCTAACTGTGGCAAATATTTGCTAAAAGTGGCCCACATTTGTTTTAGGATAACTGGGCCACATTTGCCATATTTTCTCTGGGCCACTATAGGCTCACAGCCGCAATAGCCAGAGCTAACTGTGCCAAATATTTGCCACACTGTGGCCCACATTTGTCTTCCATCATTTGAGCCAAATTGATCATTTTTCACATGGGCCACATTAGGTTTACCTTCAGATTACATTTTGCCATAAGTGCCAAATCTTTGCCTTAAATGGTCCATATATGAATTTGAATCTCAGCTATAGGTGGAGTGGAGGGACAGTGATAGTGGATGGAGATGATTGGGAGGCCATGATGGGTAAGGGCAGAATTTGACCAGGACACCGGGATTACACCCCTACTCTTTACGAGAAGTGCCATGGGATTTTTAATGATCACAGAGAGTCAGGACCTCGGTTTCACGTCCCATCCGAAAGCTTGACTTGAGTGATCATAGTCTGCTAGGCAGGGGCAGACTTAATTATTTGGTAATGGTAGGCAATTGCCTTGAACCCTGAGTATCTCCCTCCCCTTCAAACAAAAAATCTTGTTGTACCTTTTTTTATATGTAAAAAAATGCTCAAATATCATCAGATTCATTAGTGTCACAAACAGCAAGGGCAGGCACCCACGAACTCCACCACCATTGTACTATTCCATTATTTAGCTTCACTGTGCATCTGCAGAAACTCTGAAGTTGACAGATTGTACTGTAAATGGCAAAACTACCAAAGGTAACATACATCTGTTGTGATATCATAATGAAATAGTGTAGCATAAAGCAAAAAAAGTACCTCATGTTTCTGGCTAGTTTTGACATCCTTCTATTGTCTCCCTTGAGGCTTTATTCACTTCAGTGGAATATTTTTCAGCCTATATACTGATTCTAATAGGATAACAATGGGCCATAGACCATCAAAATGTTTACAAAGGGAAGTAAACAAACAGGCTAACATGGAATGTGACACAAAGATCATACAAAATGCATGATAAGATATTTCTAGAAAATATGTTTGCTTATAGACTACCAGATAAAATAATAGCAGAATTTATTAAAATGACCCCATAAATTTGAACCCTTTTCAAAAATGACTGTATTTGAGAGCCTTCTTTTCTCTCTGAGGGACTTGTATGCAGCTATTACAGAAGGTTACACTCATTGAGGCTCCAGAAGACATTAATAGGATTGCTTAATCAAAAATAAACAATTCTTTCATCATTTACTCATCCTCCACTTGATTCAATATTGAGGTTCTTTTTTCTGTTCTGATATACTGGAGTATGGAAAGCAGCAGCCGTTGACCTCCATAGTATTTTTAGGTTCCTAAAATCAATGTCAATGCTGCTTAAGAATATCTCATTTTATGTCCTTTAGAATATCTCATGTTAAACAGAAGAAAGAAATTCATTAACATCTAAAACTCTGTGAGTAGATGATGAGGAAATTTTCATTTTGAGGTAAACTATGAAAAGTTTTTACAATTTTAAGAGCCTGGGGAGTGGACTATTTTGTGAATGTGTAGATTGGGGTAAATGTAACTTAAATTTAAGTTATTATAATTTATAAATGTAACTTATTCTGTATGTTCTGAAGAACAGTACTAAATGAGTTCTAGAATTATGCAATTTAAGAAAAAACGACCTTTTCGTTCTGTTCAAAAGTGTTCACCCTCCAGCTGAAAAAGTAGCACCTATATTCAGTTCTAGAATCTAATGATTAAGTACTAGTTTCTAATAACAGGTACTGTCTAAAATTAAGTATTATAACCTAACAAATATTGAATAAATATAAAATACAACAGGTTCATTGAAAATGCATTCAGCATACATTTTTGTAAAACCACAGAAATATTTTTAAAACGAATACATTTGATTGCAGTTTCTATAAAAAATGAGCGCTACATGGCAGCATGGTGCCAACCACTTCTGTTTATTTTTTATTTTTTTCTGTTTATTCTTATATTTACAGGGGCATACCCGTGTTTGTATCTAGAGGCATTCGATTAAATGGAAGGTATGACAAAGTTTTCAGCGAGTATCTTGAATGAGTAGATTAAAATGAATTGGACAGCCTAAACACTCCAACCTCATGCCAGCCTCCCCCCGCCTGGGTTTCCAGCAAGTCACGGACACCTAACAAGTCCTATTAATACGGTGTGGAAGGCAACAGGAATCAGGTATCATCTCGCTGGCTTGAGTTCACAAGACTGTGTTGGGGTAAATGCAGACAGACCGTGACATACTGCCAGTGACATGACTGTGTTGGCTGGAAGCATTCAGTGTTCACTAGTCAGGGTCGATGGGGTGAGATGTCAGCAAGTAGGCAGCAATATTTCATATTTCCCTGTAATTGCTTTGTTGGATTTAAAAAAAATTCTCTTTACATACACATACACATACACATACACACACACACACACACACATATATACATATATATACACATACAGTTGAAGTCAGAATTATTAAACCCCCTGAATTATTAGCCCGCGTTAAATTTTTTCCCCAATTTCTGTTTAAAGGAGAGAAGATTTTTTTCAACACATTTCTAAACATAATAGTATTAATAACTCAATAATACTTGACTAGACATTTTTCAAGACACTTCTATACAGCTTAGAGTGACATTTAAAGGGTTAACTAGGTTAATTAGGTTAACTAGGCAGGTTAGGGTAATTAGGCAAGTCATTGTATTACCTAATTTTATCTAATTTACCTACTTTTTAGACTCACTGAAGTTAGCTGTGCAGTGTGTGGACATGGCAAAATCACATCCATTAAATGAAAGAATATGGCAGAAATTGACAAAAACATATTTCAAAACACTTCTACCTGCATGTGTGTAAAGGTTTAACCAATTATTTTAAAACATCAGAATTTCATTATTTCACATTAAGTTCATATAGGACTGATTCAGTCTTGTGGGACATCAAAGGCACTTTATAGTGATAATGAGCCTTAAATTAAAACTTAAAGAGGAACATTGTTTAGCTATAACGCAAAAGAAAGATTTAACTTATTTTATTTTGAAATTATTTTACATTGTGTAAAATATCATGAGGATATAATGTGATGAAACGCACAATAGATTAAGGGGTTAAACTGATCAAATAATTTTCACCCATCTGCCAGGCTGACAATCAATAATGTCTTTCTATCAGACGTTGGTGCACTTCCCACCCCTCCACATGTTGTGTTTGGAGCTTAGGAAAGTCCTCCCACTCCAATTTCTTAAGCATCTGTCATTCAAAGTCCACATTTTTCATTCTCTTCCCATTCCATCTTCATGGTACTTGCTTCTTTTCATCTCACCTCCCCTCACACTCCTCTCGGTTCTGCTATCCAGTTGTTCCAGCTACTGCTATGCTAACATAAACACAGGACTTATTTTCACATAGAGTCAGTTCTTCTCCATGCATGAAAGTGAAGAAAGAGAGAAAAAACATATATGGCGTATTTTGGCAAAGGCTGGCAGTACTACACAATATCAAGCCTTGTTCTTTAAACCTGTAGCATAGCATGAAGAATTATAATGCTAAATGAAACACATTCTCCCCCCAGAGATTCAAAATTAGAGACTGTGAATGTCAAAAGATTTGAATTCTTGTGGAATAAATTTGCTAGCATGCAAAAGTCTCTGCAATTATGGCTGAAAATTAATATTATGATTTTTAAATGTGTTTTTAAATGTAGTTGATATATTTTTATCTGAAACACTATTATAATGATATAAAAGAAACAAATCTATTCCAATACATTTTACACTTACATCGATTCCTCTGATGGCCAAGCTATCAATTAATGACTTCATTCTTTAATGTCATATAATTTGTCAAAAATAATTAGAATGTGTCAATTTGGTTATAGTTTTTCTATGTTAAAAATTGTTGATGATGCTTCGTGTTTGGTTTTTTTTTACAGAAAATGAGACATTTTATGAACAAAGAACAGCATTTATTCTGAACTTTCGCTTGTTACATGATCATAACATTTTGTTATGATGAATTTAATGTGGCTTTGATTAATAAAATATACATTTCTTCATCGTTAAATATGACCTACAATTACCGGCCACTTTATTAGGTACGCCGTACCTGTACCGGGTTGGACCCCCTTTTGGCTTCAGAACTGTCTTAGTCCTTCGTGGCATACTGTAGATTCAACAGGGTACTGGAAATATTCCTCGGTGATTTTGATGACATGATAGCATCATGCAGTTGCTGCAGATTTGTCGACTGCACATCCATGATGCAAATCTCCCATTCCATCACACCCCAAAGGTGCTCTGTTAGGTTGAGTTCTGGTGGCTGTGGAGGCCATTGGAGTACAGTGAACTCATTGTCATGTTCAAGAAACCAGTCTGAGGTGATTCACGCTGGGGATACTGTGGTCATAAAGAGATGGACATGGTCAGTAACAATGTTCAGGTAAGCTGTGGTGTTGACACGATGCTTAATTGGTTTTAATGGGCCCAAAGTGTGCCAAGAAAATATCCCTAACACCATTACACTACCACCAGAAATTAGTTTTTCAGCATTGCATAATAACAATCATAAATTAATTTATGGTAGAAAATTTCCAACATATCTTCATGCAACATGACCTACTTAATATACTAAAGATTTATAGCATATGTTGGAATATTCAATAAAATTCATGCCTGTTCAATAAAAAAGGTCAGGAGAGGTTTTTCTTCAATGTCAAAAATCGTAACAATTTATTGGGTACAAATGAATAATTTGATTCACAGAATTCTGTTATCCTCAATGCAATGCAAAAGTTACATTCAGGGGTGCACAACAGTTTTCATTTCCTGACTTCAACTTATATAGGTAGCTGATATTAACAGGTGGAGTTTCTTGGAAATTCTTCATTTGTCATTCATTGTCTAGTCCTCCATTGGCTGCACCCCAGACATAAGTCCTCTTTGTCTACGAATTTTCTGCACAGCAATAAAAGCATACGACTTTTCTTAACTGCACATATTATGTGTTAAAAACACTGCTGACAGGAAGTTTCTAGCTGCCCAGCTCAAGTTAATTTAGACAATCAGGCCTGTTCATCTCTATCAGCTCTATTTAATTCTGAAAAGATGCTTAATTAGTATGCACAGCATCCCACGCACAACAGTAAAAGTTCAGTTAATTTATGACCCTTAAATGACCAATACAAATAATTGTTTGATTAAAAGAAAAAACAAAAAATAATAAAAAATATATTCCTTTTTCCCAACACATACAATTAAAATAGATCCCTTTGACTCATATTGTTAGTTATTCCTATAAATATACTTACATTACAGTTTTGTCCTGGGTATAAAAAAATAATATACCCCCTCTGTGTACATGACAAACAATGACAAATTAGAAAAAGAAAAATCCTAAACCTTTATGTACTGTCTCAACAAGCCTAGATTGTACTGATTCCTCTACACTATCTGAAAATGGAATCATGGATAAGGAGAATGAACAATACAGAGATATTCTGCTTAGAAACAGAATGTTCCTGCCACACAAGACATACACACATAAAGTAAAAAGTTCACCTATAAAGGAGAATTCTGTCATCATTTACTCACCTTTCAAAACCGATTTCTTTCTTCGGTTGAACACAAAAGAAGATATTTTGAAAAATGCTGGTTGCTGGGGCCCATTGACTTCCATGGTATTTTTTGATGATGGATCCAAGCAACCAGCATTCTTCAAAACATCTTATTTTGTGTTCAACAAAAGAAAGAAAATCATAAACCACGAGTGAGAGTAATTGATAAGGTGATTTTCATTTTTGGATGAACAATTCCTTTAAATGGGGCGGCAGGGTGCTGCAGTGGGTAGCGCTGTCGCCTCACAGCAAGAAGGTTGCTGGTTCAAGCCCCGGCTAGGTCAGTTAGCATTTCTGATTGGAGTTTGCATGTTCTGCCCGTGTTAGCGTGGGTTTCATTCCAGGTGCTCCGATTTCCCCCACAGTCCAAAGACTTGCAAATTGAGTAAGCTAAATTGGCTGTAGTGTATAATAATAATAATAATACCTTTTTATTTATTGACGCCTTTCAAAGCACTCAAGGACACCTTACAATATGTCACAGGCACATCATAAAATACAAGACAGAAGAATAATAAACATAATATTAAACCAGAAAATTATTATAGCAATCCTGAACAGAAAAGTTTTTATCTGGTATTTAAAATTGGAAATAGAGTCCATCTGACGAATATCTAACAGCAGGCAATTCCATAACATGGTGCTATGCAGCCCTGCCACCAAATGACTTCATCTTAAAATTTGGAATTGGAACTGATAGCAGTTCATCCGCAGAAAATCTCACTCAGCGCCAAGGAGTGTACCAGTGAAGAAGATCAGAGAGGTAATCGGCTGGCAGGTTGTGAAGAGCTTTGTAAGTTAATAGAGGAATTTTGTATTGTACACGATAAAGAACAGGAAGCCAGTGCAAGTGGAAGAGAATTGGGCATATTTGTTGAGTAGCACTTGAGTGTGTGACTACCCTAGCTGCTGAGTTCTGAATTAACTGTAATCTGTGAAGTTGGTTAAGAGGGACACCAGATAGGAGGGAATTGCAATAATCAATCCTTGATAAAACCAGAGCATAAACAAACACTTTAGTACTTAAGTTGAGAAAGTGAAGGGCAAAGTCTTGCAGTGTTACCTAAGTGAAAAAAGGCAGATCTTAAAATATTACTAATATGTGAATTAAACAAAAGCATACCATCTAGTATAATCCCAAGACATTTAGCATGAGCTGTAAAATTTACTGTAAAATAATTGATAGATCGAGTAAATTGATATTTGGAAAGAACATTCATATATGTGTGTGTGAATGAGTGTGTATGAATGTTTCCCAGTACTGGGTTGCAGCTAGAAGGCCATCCGTTGTGTAAAACATATGCTGGATAAGTTGGCGGTTGTGGAAACCCCTGATGTGTAAATGGAGTAAATCGAAGGAAAATGAAATTGTCTGTAGTGTATGTGTGTATGTCCTTGTCATCCAGGTTGGAGGTTGAGCAGTGGGCCAATGGCCCACCTCGTGAAAATGAGATGTTATGAAACACCAACATGGTGCGGTTAAATATCAACTTCGATATAAACGGAAGTAAGTAATTCCTTTAAATAATATTACACTGATTCAAATTAAACTAAGCTAAATCTCAATTAAATTTTTCATGTAACTGGCAACTGATCAAGGCATTCTTCTGCTTTAAAAAGTCAGATTGACAATTTCTACAGTGTGTTACTTATTGATGGGCAGTATTTATGATACATGTATTTCAAAACGTATTTCAAATTCAAAATAGTATTTTGTAATTTGTATTTTATGGGGTTTATAAAAATGGGTTAATATTTTGTATCAAAATACTTTAGTGTCTTGTATTTTTGAATTTTTTAAAATACTGCAAAATACTTTTTAAGAAGTCTACATGATGACATCATTAAAATGTGGCCCCAGATTGATGCTTTCTCAGTTATTTACCTTGGCTTGAGACCAAAACAGAAAACTGATTAAGAAGGTGGTCAATGCTTGGAAATTGGATGGAAATTTTGCAACACACATAAAGAAAATAACAGACAAATGCCAACAAAAGTTAACAATCATTGAAAATAGTATACTGCACAGGGCCAGTAATATATAATGGCAGTATAGTGTACAATTTAACATCAGCATCTTTGCTTAAGAAATTAGATGGAATAAAATATTGGTCCTTAAAAACAGGATGTGAAGCCTTCAGCACATAATCATTCTCAATCTCGGTGCTGTAGGTGGAAATGCAGAGGATGTTTAGAAATATTAAACACCCAAATATGGTGTACTGGTGTTTGCTAAAGGGGCAAACTGGGACTCTTCCAGTTAAAGAAGAACAAAAAAATCTTGAGTATGCTGAGAATGAGTATGCTGTACAAATAATAGTAGTTTTGCATTGATTGCTGATGTGATGCCAATAAGATAAGACAAACAACATACAAATAAGTCCTACAGTGGTAATTCCTACAATACTTCATTGGCTGTTTCAAATGCCAGTACCTGATCTGCAGGTGCTCTGTACAGTTAACGAAGATGTCAAAGTGGCACAATGCAGTATATGTACAGTTGTACAGATACAAATATTTAATAATACTTCAGTCTATACAAACTGGTCAAAAACTCCAGACTCCCATTACACAGAAGCAGCATGATGTATATGAAGAGTTTATTTGCAAAAGCAGATTACTCCATTTTTTAGAGATATCATGTTTTATGCATAATGCATTAAAGAGTACAATAACAAAAACATGACTTGTGAAAATGACAAAAACTGGAGATTTTAGTAGTTTTCAGAAATCATGTATTTACATCATTGAAGATTTTAATTGCAAAAAACGACATTTATTGAACAAAAATAAAACAAAAAAAAAACCTTTAAAATATAAGACTGTTAAGAGATTGTTGCAGTTTTACTGGCCACCCAATGGATGGAAGCACAATGAAGAGATATAGTACTATATTCCAACTCATTATCTGCATAAGATGGCTTTTACAGTGATTAAAGAGATCATCTTCAAGACAGGACTTTCTGTATCATATTTGTACAAAATTTATGCTAAAATAAAAGAGAAAGTCAGTTTAATGGTGAAGGGATTGATCAAATATGCCTATTGATGTAAGGTTTGTGAAGATGTCACGCTCCTTTTAAAAGTATTTTGTAGTATTTTCAAAATACAGTATTTATTTTTTGATACATTTCTGGCTGCTGTATTCTGTAGTTTATTTTGATACATGTAAAACTGAGATATTTTATATTTTATTTTAAAATACATTTCAGTGTATTTTTGCCCATCCCTGGTGTTACTGTTATTAAATCAGAAATCCCTAATTTTTCAATCTTCACAGCTGCAGCCCTGAAAAAAAGGTCAAATCTGTTTGTAACCATTGCGACTCTAATTATCAATAAATAATAACTGATGTGGAATGTCTAAAATGTCCAAAATGATGAAAACAGACCTGACACAGCCTCACTGTGTGCAGCTTTGAGTAAACTGGTGTTTTGTAGTACATTGTGTGCATTTGGAGGCAGGAGATAATAGCCTCTATTGGCCTGTTAAAACCATGCAGGATGGATGTGGGTTGTTTTATGCCAAACTATTTTGTGGGCCAACTTACATTTAATAGAAAAGGCTTTTGTACAAATTATAGGTGAAAAACCTATAGAGCTAACAATTTATGGCCCGTTTCCACTAAATGGTACAGTACGGTGTGGGTCACCTTTATCAGGCTTGCATGTCCATTGCCATACAACCGCCCAACATGGTTCCCTTTTGGTGGGCGTGGTGTATGACAGAAAGTTTCAGTCGACGTCATTCTTGCTCAAGGAAATGTCAAAGTAAAGCTGTATAGGTCACTCACATATAATATGAGAAGCACATCTCACAAAACAGATGCTTTATACACATACATACTTGTGTATAAATGTTCAATACTAACTTTTCTATGAACATGATTTGATAAAAATTGCAGATCAATGATAGTGTGAAATAGCATACTGTAACGTCTGCAATTATATTTAATGAATAAATAAATGCAACATATATGAACACATAAGACCCTTACAGTCTTTGATACGTTACCAATTACAGATAGACTACACACAGCATACATTTAATCCTTATTTGGGTTCAAAATCAACACGCAACATATAGCCAAGAGTCAGTGCAAACCTCTCATCTGCATCTTTTATCTTCACCAGCACATGTAACCTCTGTTAGAAGGTAATTACATCATTCCGAGTTCATAATAATCTAAACGGCGATGATAATAGTTAAACATGGCAGTTTGTTCATGTTTTAGATTGCTGAAAGAATCATTTTTCCAGCTTCCCCTTTGTTTATTCGTGCTCTCGCGTTTGTCCGTTTCTGAAAGGATCGGATGTCAGAAGCACTTCAATAATCACGCGCATGTTATTATCATCAGTTCAAGAAGTTTGTTATTTCAAATCAAGAGCACAAGCGAGAAAGCAAAACTATTCGCGCTTTATACAGCCTTGTAAACAACTACAGGGCACAGGGTAGATTCTGCTATTCTTCTTGTCTTTGTTGCTGTTCATCAAGATGACGAAAAAGTTTGTTCGAACCCGGGTCGACCATGGCTCATTATTATATGTATATATTGTTACGGTGTAATGTCTTGGCTGTTTATTTAAAAATGGTGGTTCCTTTGTTTTTATTATCCTGGCTTGTTGCATGTGTGAGTGATGTATCTCTGTAAACCAATAGCGTTCAGTTGCACATCTAGCTCCACCTTTTGGTACCCTTTTGTTGTGCTAGGTACCCTTTGCAAAGGTGGTATGGTACGGTTTGCGTTTAGGTACCTTTAGACAGTGGAAACAGCCATAAAAGCATACCGAACCAAACCGTACCATACCACTCAGTGGAAACATGCCATTAGTAACATATTTTTTTCTATTTTTTATTTTTTATCTATTTAAGATCAAATTAAACAAGGAGGAAATCAAATTTGTCATGTTGTTCTTTGGCAGTGCTGTTAAATTAAGAGTAATAAGCTAAAAGCAGTATTCATACCTGGTGCAAAGAAAACAAATGCATATCCTTTGGCATTTCATGTTCAACATCCAAGGGCGCCAACTTGTCTGTAGCAACCATGGGTCATCAAACCAACTCCTCAGCCTGTAGCCAGGACAAATATTGCCCAAAGTACTCAACTAGTCTTGCAGTTCAGAACTAAATGGAGTTACTGTACCCAGCTTTCAGCATGCTGTGATAAACCAAAACCTTCCAGCCTGAAGAAATATTTTCATCCAAGACAAAAATGATCTTTATTGAGTAACAACTAATTTTGCTGTGTAACTTACATAGGAAACACACTTAAAAAGGAAAAGGCAGTGAGATCTGTTACTAATTATAGAGGCTGGGGTACACCTAAAAAAGAAAGCTTTTTATGCATAAAGCTTAACAACAATAACAGTACTGTTTGTATATTACATACTTTGGCAGTCTTACTTTAGAAAAGGGGGCAGGAGGACCCCAGCTAACACTTACATAAGCTAAACCATTCTATCATTTGCAGACCATCATCTCAAAGACACGCATATAAAAAGCTGGAATGGGATTGCATTTGGAACCCGTAGCATACTATTGTTAATTATATATGCAAGCTAAGTGGTAATATCAGTTGTGAACACATTTCCTGATTGGTAAAATTGACCACATAAATGGATATTTTCTGGTTTTCGATTAGCCAGCCTGGGTTTTTCAGGTGATTTTTCATTTGTTAAAAATCTATGTCTTTCTAAACTCACTGTCTACAAAATCCAACCTGGAACAATATTAATGATGTACAAAAATTAAAAAACAATTTCTTTAATTATTTAACTTAAATTTTTTGGATGACTACCTTTGAAACAAAGCACAAGCACATTCGAGGTGAACAAATGCATATACATGTTAATATGCACCCTATACTGACACTGAGGAGAAGAAATCGATAAATAAATTCATTATATTCGTTTTATGTACACAAAAGTATTCTCATAGATTGATAATATTCTGGTTGAACAATTGAAGGCATATGGTCTATTTTAAAGAAATTTTTTTGGTATTTTTCTAGACTATCAACTGGACTGCTGCTGTCTATGGAGGATAAGGAAACTCAGATTTCATTTAAAATATCTTAATTTGTATTTAGAAGACAAATCAAGGCCTCAGGGGTTTGGAACGACATGAGGATGAGTACTTAATAACATGGTTGAACTAAGCCTTTAATTGAATAGGCCTGATTCAGCTATTCAAGTCTTTTAGGCTTAATTGAAAAATATAAATAAACGTGTTGAAATAAAATTGGAAAATAAACTCTGCAGCGCTAATTTTTATGTAGGTGTGTAAACCCTTGTAAACCCCTGTGTGTATGTCCCTTTGGCTTAGTCTCTATTTCAGAGGTCGCCACAGCGGAATAAACCGCCAACTTATCCAGCATATGTTTTATGCAGCAGATGCCCTTCCAGCCGCAACTGAATACTGGGAATTGCCCATACACTCCCATTTACACACACTTATACACTACAGCCAATTTAAGTATTTAATTAACCTGTAATGCATGTGTTTGGACAGTGCTAACCACTGAGCCACCATGCCCCTCTCAACCAAAAACTCACTATTAAAACAAATAAAGGTGCAGTAGGAGATCTTCAAAAATGCAAACACAGCATAATAGAAATGCATGTCTCTCCCTGCGGTCAAAAAGCTACGCCTCCTGACGTCATGAACGTGCACCAAATAGATAACCATGGACAACCTTATAACACCGTCATTCACCAGTTAGAAAACTTTACAGGGCTTTATTTACCTTTTTCAAGACCTTTTATTACATTTGGCTAGCTAAAGCAATCTACTCCTGGAAGGGGATTGAAAATTGGGGCCATGCGATTTACTTTCAAAAGGAAGTTGAAATGGGGGGGGCAGGTAATTAGAGCTGTAAAGCTTAACTTTTCGATTTTAGATGAAAAATCAAATATGTTGGAAACGTCTAATAGATTAATAGGTACCGAAAAAGTCCAGAGAGGGGGGTGATCACCAGAAAGGGGAAGTCCCCGAGTATACACCGGTGTTTTGGAATATGGAAAAACGGTCTCTACTTTGTTTTCATCTATTTTTATATTATTTGTTTCTATTTTATTTATACCTTGTCTCTTTTATTCCAGTTTATGTAAAGCACTTTGAATTGCCACTGTGTATAAAATGTGCTATATAAATAAACGTGCCTTGCCTTTTTGAAAAATTATATCTAACACGTTTTCAGTTAGGTCACAAGCAAAACTTGTCATAATGCGCAATATTTCATGCATGCAAAGTTTGCTGATCTCTGCTGATGTCTCTATGGATACGTCTCTAAGTGTAGTTTCATGACAGGCCAGTGGAGTGCAGGAATTATACTTATTGCTGCCAATTTCCCAAAGTCTGACATTGGGCTAAAGTTGGTTTTATATTCATATATTCTGACTTTCTCCATAATAATATAATTTTAGAAAAGTATTGTTTGCAAATCCTAAATAGTGAAATCATATTATCAGCGACTGTCTATAAAAATACAACATTGTTCAGTGTAAATTAAATAGCACTAATGTTGTTGGATGCTAATGTTGTGCTTGGATGCTATTTCAGACCTCCGTTACCTCAGCAAAGCAGTCTAGGTGGAAGAGCACTACATTTACTTGTTTTGTTATTCACCTAGATAAAAAAAGTGCTAAAAACAGAATTATCCTGTCATCTTTTTACATTACACTTATTTTACCAATACAATGGCTGATGACACTTTTTCATTTTCAACAGCGCTCGCTGCTCCTCGCGTTTATCACTTGTTTAAATGGCATTTTTATCTCATTTTAAGCTTGAACAACTAAATGAATGTTTAGGTCTTTGTAATTTTTGATTGAAACTTTTGATTTAATTACATTATCGATGCTGTAAAAGGTACCTATGAATGTAAAAATAGTCAATCTTTCGCCAGACATTTCAGTGGCTAAAAACACCACGTGCATATAGCCCATTCATAAAAGAACACAATCTAAGCTTTGTGTGACTAAAATACTTTTGAAACATACCTATCTAAAAGAAATACTGCAAACATGGTGCATCCTTCATATTTTAGTTTTGAACTGCAAATTTCCCTCCAGCAGGCAAAAGCAACTCCAATATTGATTCAGGAGAAGTTTAGAAAACTTGAATCCAGCATTTTTGGCAGAACCACTTTCAAAAACATTCTTTCTTTTCATGGATATAAGGCCATGTTGGTCTTTCAGAAAGAAGGTCAAGTTTGCCTGTCACCCTCTCTGTCTGCTGCACATGAACGTGCAAATGACACATCTATCTTTGGCCAAATTTGGACAAATCTGTGCGGTCCAATTTTAAAGCCCTTTCAAAACTACCCTTTTTATCTAAGATCTTGGAGAAAAGTGTTTTTATAGAACTTTCTGGAGCTTAACAGTGTTCATCACGTTTTTTCAATCAGGTTTTAAGGCATATCACAGTACTGACTCTGCACTGCTATGCGTTAGGGACTCTGAGCTCTCTGATCCTTTCGCTTTTAATTGTCGCTTCAGCTTTTGATACTATAGACCAGGGGTGTCAAAACTCAGTCCTGGAGGGCTTGTGTCCTGCAGATTTTAGCTCCAACTTGCCTCAACACACCTGTAATGATGTTTCTAGAAAGCCCAGTAAGAACTTGATTAGCTATCCCACAGCTGTGTCTTATTGGGGTTGGAACTAAACTTTAGACCGAGCTTGGGCACCCCTTGGGCACACCTGGTGGGTGGGCGTGGATTGGGATTAGGAGTGATTGAGATGTCGTGCCGGGGAGGGAGATCACAAGCTTTTCTACACTGTTCTAAGCGTATGTATGTGAAGAACGGGGGCTATGCCATCTCTTTGGGAGATCAAAACAGGTTTATAAGGGAAGACTGGGGCTGGTGGGCACGCTGTTGCAAAACATCCCAAATTTTCACTACCCGCCTATGTCATTTTTTACCCGCAAAAATAAATTAAAAACCGCCCAATCTGGCAACATATATATAAATATAAATCAAGGGTCGCCACAGCGGAATTAACCTCCAACTTATTCAGGATATGTTTTACTCTGCGGATGCTCTTCCAGCCCCAACCCAACACTGGGAAACACCCATACACTCTTGCATTCACACACATACACAATGGCCAATTTAGCTCATTCAGTTCACCTATACCGCATGTCTTTTGACTGTGGGGGAAAAGAGAGCACACAGAGGAAATCCATGCAACCACGAGGAGAAGATGCAAACTCCACACAGAAATGCCAGAGAATACTTAATATGTTTTAAGATTTAAAGGAATCGCTATCTTCCTAATGTAAATTTAACAGAAATAAACTCACAAGTAAAAAAAAAAAGTATCTCACAAACTATGTACAGCAGTGGTGTCCAAACTTGGTCCTGGAGGGCCGGTGTACTGCAGATTTTATCTCCAACTTGTCTCAGCAAACCTGCACAGATGTTTCTAGAAAGCCTTGTAAGAGCTTGATTAGCTATTCCAGGTCTGTCTGATTGAGGCTGGAACTAAACTTTGCAGGAGTTTGGGCATCCCGATGTACAGTTAATTAACCATTTTTGTGATTAGATTTTAATAGTAATAATAATAATTTTAAAAACAATTGCACAAATTTAATTTACAATCTAAACTAATTGTGTGTGTGACCCGCTTTAGACACGCTCAACTTTATGTTTGTAAAAACCTTCTGAAACTGCATCGTTGTTCTTTAGCAGTTGAGCCTTTTTAATGTTGAGGGGTTTGTCTTATGTTTTAATTGCTATGTACAGTAGGACTTATTTTAATTAGTATTGATTGTGTTCAGCACTTTGGGCAACGTTTTGTTGTAAAAAATGTGCTATATAAATAAACTAACAAACTAATCTTTTCACCCTTTTTCATATGAATTGAGTAATTGCTGTTTGTGAATCTGTGGCCGTTTCACTGGGAAATGTTATGTGAACAGGCCTTTACTTAACAAGCTCACAGCGTTAATCATCTGACAGCTGTTTCGGCCAGACAGCAGGATCACGGAGGAAGCTGTGTTTCATTGTCGTATTTCTACTTTTTCCCTAAATGTTCTCAACATTTTCACTCTTGCACACTCTACCTGCCTCTACTCTGATCGCTGACAGACTGGTGTCACTAAAATCTCTGTGATTGTGAACAGCAAAAAATAAAAAATAAACAGTCCATTTAAATTATAAGATTTAAAACAGAGGGGAAGCAGAAACATTTGCCGTCAATATGCAGAGAAATGATCTGCTCTCATTGCTGGACATGTGAGACCCAACTGTGCCACCTTTGAGTGCTCTGAGGTGTGGGAGAGGCCAATGGTATTACCCGCTGCTCATTGCGAAGAGTAACATTAGCAACGGTACAGCAAAGACACGCGAGAATCTCTAAAAATCTCCAGTAATACCTAAAAACATTGGCTAGGTTCTTTTTTGAAAATTTGGCGCTAGAGGAGGGTCTGAAAAGTCACTGGCTGGCAGTAGTCTTTGATTGAAGTGTTCACACCTTGCACATGTGCAGTACAGATGGAATGTTCCATTTTTGATGGGGCCTCCGATTTTGAAAACAATAACTTTAAAATCATAATATAGACCGATTTTACAACACGTGATAGAAAATGTATAAAAGAGCTATATGATTAATATAGACAGCTTGGCATTGGTTGGGGCCCCAAGCAGCTGCTTATCTCGCTTATTGGTTAAGTCTACCCCTGTTGATAGTGATCTGAAATTTAACAAACAAGTAGATTTAGTTGTTAAATCCATTTTTTTTTTTTTTCCATTTACGACTTGTGGCAAAAGTGAAGTCATTTTTCTCTTTTAATGAGAAGGTGATTCATGCTTTTATTTTGGGAAGACTTGACTATGGGTATGTGGGTATCAGTCAAAATGCCCTGAATAGACTACAATTAGTCCAAAATGCGGCCATGAGACTTCTGACAGGGACTCGCAAGCATGAACACATATCCCCAGTTCTTTCCTCTCTGAGCTGGCTGCCTGTTAGGTCACAGATTGATTTTAAAGTATTAATTTTTGTCTATAAAATTCCAAAATGGTCTGGCACCATCTAATTTATCAGATCACCTACATGTATATAATCCTAGTAGGTCTTCTGATCAGTTTATTCGTTCTGTACCAAGCTCCCGGTGTAAGTGAAGTGGGGATCGGGCTGTTGCTGTTATCGCCCCAAAATACTGGAACAAGCTTCCACCTCATATTAGGGCACTTGGTTCAATTGCCTGGACTGTAGCCAAGTTCGACTGTCCCCTCTTGCCACCTTCTCGGTTGGTTTGTATTCACACTGTCTTTTTTCCTTCTGAACCCCGGTATGCTTGCACACCAGAGGTGCCGCTCAGTGGCGCTCAGCGTAGCGCCACGCAGCGCCATACATTTCAGAATTCTAAACATAGATTTCTATCAAGCAGGTCGCACACCAGAAGTGCCGCGACATGGCGCGCACATGACAGTTAAAAGTATCACACACCAGACGTGCACATTCACATTATATTTAACATGAAACTAATCAGATGGTGCTCTGTGGTGCGGCAGGAATAAGAACAATGTCCTGAGTCGTGGCTGTGCCACACTAAAAATTTTACTGGACAAATATTCTTCAGCCTTATGCCTTACCCAAACTATAAAAGTACATATAAATACATTAAGATCATGTACTTTAATCATTACTATCAGAATGTGAAGAGACTTTCAACCAACACGACAAAAATGTTTCTGAAGACAATCACCTGTTGTAGCTTTAAATGATTCAATTGGAAATACCATTTTAAATAGTCTGTACAGACATATTCCTCCTTGGCTCGGCTGACACTTGACTACTGACTCATGTACCAGGATGCCATTCACTGTGGGACACTGTGGCCTTTCAGACAGAGGCCAGACGTGTCTGCTTGACTGCCAGATTGGACCATATGCAACAGCTGCTAAAGTGCTTCTCAGCTGGGAACAACTCCACACGTGCTAATCTGAGGATCTGTTGAACCTAGGTTTGAATGCTGTTATCACTTGAAAGACTGTTAAAGACCAATTGCCATGATGCTAAATAAGTATGGAACTTTATCCTTGTAGATGGTGCATATGGACTTTAGCGATACATTTCTGCTTCCAACATCAACTTGATTGGAAAAGTTGGTTTATGTCTTGCTAAATTTTTCAATGGAATTCCTACTGTGATAGCATCTGCAGTGATGGGTGGTCAACAGAACATCCTCCAGATTATCATCAGACTATACACACACACTCAAACTCTTTAAACATGTACAGACTGGAACAGACAACTGGGGTCTTAGTGTCGATTATATCAGCTCCTAAAAGAGATCTGAATCTGCTTCATGTTTGCACGCAGAGGTCTGTGAAAACCCAGAAATTGTGTATTCTTGGATCATTCCTTGTTCATTATTAATCTAATAAACACCCTATCTAAAATGCTGATCCAGGAACATGTCCTACCTAGCAAAATTATGGTCAGAGAAAGTTTAGTGACATGTTCCTGGTCTGAACCTTTTCTTGGTCCTGGTACAACATTCCTGACAAACAATCACCTCATCATATACTGAAATGAGAGGGAAATGGTAATGTAGGAAAAAACAAATGTTGCTCAAGTCCAAACCTGAGCCCTTGGTACTGTAGGAATGTTGTTCTAGGACCAACAGAAGTCTGCTCCATGCAGGAATATGTTCTACTTGGCAAAAGCACGGTCTCGTCCAGACATACCACACATTTTCTTACACTCTTACCGCATCTGATATTAAGCTATATGGTCTTGGTAATTTGCCTGGTGTAAGTTTGGGACTCGGCCATATCCTTTGATAAACAATGGAATATGGCAAGGGAAAAGTGGCAATGGGTTGGAAACAAGGTTATAATAGTTTTAGATTTTTCATTAGTTTTTTTTTATTAATACTTTGAAGTGTCTGCTCAGGACGTATTTTATGTGTTACCATGCTGCTGTCATGTCCAGCTGTTGTTTTTGTCGCAGGAGCAACAGCAAGGATGACTGGAGGAGGACCAGCTTGATCTGGCCAATGGCAGCAAGATTACGGACTCTGATGTGCTGTAAAACTAAATAAATTTACTTCTAAAAGGCTTGTGTATAAATACATTTACAAAGACGAAAAAGAAGGACATTTTTGGAATAAATTTAGTTAGTTTCATTTAGTTTTGTATGTACACAATAGTTTCTATTTTCTTTTTTTAAAAACTCTCGTTTTTATTTATTTTTTAGTTAACGAAAATGTTCATTTTAAATTTTTTTCAAGTTTTCTTTTTTCGTTCATTTTCGTTAACTAAACAAGCATTTCAATTCTGCCATTGTGGTTTGAGATGAAAAATTTTACTTTACCTTCAAAGTCAGCTTCTTATTATTGTACACATCTTAACAAAGAGAATTCGTTAGTCCACATATTTTTAAAACGTTTGCTCCTCATTAAAATGAAGTAACCTGCTAAGCCCCTAAATTAAGTTTACTTTGTCAAGTTTGCCTGGCCGTTTGCCTAGCTTCTGCTGATTAGTTGAAAAATCGAAATGAGTGTATAATTAGCATCTAATCATTAATAAAATACACTGAAATAAAAGTCCTCTGTAGAAAGTCAGTGAAAACTGGAATGTTAGTCTTCCAGTTTAATCGAGTCTGTTAGATAATTAAAGAAATTACCACTGTTTTAATCAAATAGCTTAGGGGTTTTTATACAATGCTTGTGTTAATCTATTATTGTTATACATAAAATATACTTCAACTGCTCGTTTACTCCTGTTAGGAAAATATCAGATAGGACTAAGCAGTGAACTCAAAATATAGAAAATTTTAGACGATTTTATAATTTTGAACATTTTGAACAGGGTTTATATCCTGACAAAACATCATTAAAAAAAATTAAAGGGCACCTATTTTACCCCATTTTCAAGATTTAATATAAGTCTTGTGTGTCCAGAATGTGTCTGTAAAGTTTTAGCTCAAAACACCCATCAGATTATTTATTATATCTTTCAGGATAATTGGATTTTTTTCAGCTCTGAACACATTGTAGCTGTTTTTGTTGCCTGTGCCATTAATGCAAATAAGCTTGTTCTCCCCGCCAACAGTTTCCCATGTGACTGTCAGACTGCATCTCTGTCTCCTGTTGGATCAGATAAACAGCACAGTGACAGACATAAAGGAAGCAGATCTCACATAACAATTGTGAGAAATACTACAGTAAAAACTTTCCCAATGATCGTTTAATGTTTTGATGTTTGGATGAATAGTGGAGTTAATTCAAGCCTTTCTGCAACAATGAGTCACACACAATGTTGTTACAAAACTGCACGCACGCACACGTGTGTGTGTGTGTGTGTTTAACATTGCACTGTTTTTGCATGGCAAATGTGACAGGATACACATAAATATAGACTGCTGTATGGACATGCGTTATGTTAATGTACAAAGTAAACCTGATTTAATGGCCACAAACCGGGATTGAAGCGTCTTCTTTTATAATTGTACTGACATGCGGCTGTGGTGACATAGGCGGTAAAAATCGCTGTAATTCATTTACACAGTTTAAAAAACATTTTAAAAACAACCTGTAAAACTCATTCTTGATCACATTTGATGATGATTGATGATAACAGCAAGCTGAACAGATCTTTTAATCCTGGTTGCTTTGCACACGTCCTGTCTTGTTAATATGATTATACGCGTTACTACAAAGACATGTTACTACACAGCTGTCAATCAATTCGGTGGGCAGGGAAACTGCACTCCTACGCCGCGTTGCGGTGGGCCTCAAAATGGGAGGGATTTGGATCCTATTTTATACCTACACACAGTTCTGTCCAAACAGCTTACAAAAGATGATTTTCATCATAGGTGCCTTTATGGTAAATTATGACAGAATTAAAATTTTTGTCTGAACTATCCCTTTAAAAGGATTGTTCACCCAAATTTGAAAATTACCTCATCATTATCTGTTACGTTTATGAGTTTCTTTCTTCTGTTGTACAACAACAACAAAAAAGATGACGCTTTGAAGAAGTGGGGGACCCATTGACTTCCATAGTAGAAAATAAAAACATTATAAAAATCAATGGACCCCAACAATCAGCATTCTTCAAAATTTCTTCTTTTGTGTTCAACAGAAGAAAGAAACTCAAATAGGTTTTGCACAAATGAAAGGCAAGTAAATGATGACAGAATTTTTTTGTGAACCATCCTTTTAAATTTGGCTTGAAATGGAAGTAAATATTTAATTTTTTTCCTCTATCTATGTGCATACACTTGAAACAGTCCTAAAATTTTTTTTTTTTTAAAGTAGGGTGGTGCACGATTTCGTGCTTTGGGAACTGATTGAATTGTTGGAAAATGGCTGTTGCTAACAAAATGAAAGAAGATTGATGAATGGATAAAGGCAGTACAGAAATGAGACACACAAATCCTCCCTAAAGGCATTCCATGTGACCAGAAGTAAAAAAAAAAAGTCATTTTGAGGGTGAAGAGAAGGTTATGATACTTGAATAAAGATTCTGGGGCAAATTAATTTGTACAATAAAATGAAGTGTACAGATACATCTTTCTAACAAGCACTCCTATATAAAAATAAAAATGAGTAAATTTTGATTTCATTCCTACTTTAAAGCACAGCACCAATGGGATAATGTACATCTGCAAAACTTTGGAAAAAGCAGCAGTATAAATGACCTTAGGTTTTGAGAAACTAACTGCCAAACACCAAGAGCTCAACACAGAAAAAACTACAACCTGGAAATGAAGGTCTGGGTCAAAAATAATAAACTTCACTTTATACATAATTACACCCAAATATCTGGCAAATGTCAGAAGAATTCACTGGACTAAACTCACCAAGGTCAGGGAAACCAAACTGCTATTGCTTTATCTCTAATCCAAGACCTGTTGCTTGTTTTAAGGTTTGCATTGCACATCCAGGCACAGAAAAGTCATAACTATTACATAGGCGTTGAACATCACTCTACAAATCAATGTAGGTGTTTACTTTTCTTAAATAGGTCACTGTGGTCAAAAAGCTGGCTCTCCTAAAGTTGGCATTGTTCATGTTTTAAACTAAAAAGGTTCACATTAACACAAAACTTTAAAAAAAACAGTTCACCTAAAAAATATAAATTTCATCATCGTTTACTGGTTCTAAATCTGTTTAACTTCCCTTCCTCTATTAAACAAAATATATAGTGTACTATGGCACTCTATGGTTTTCAAATTTCTTCAAAATAACTTCCCACATGTAAAAAAAAAAAAAAAAAACATTACAATTTGAGACAACACAATGTAAGGAAATGGTGTAAATTAAAAATGTACAAACAAGAAAAAGCTGGGTTCAGGCAAAATTAATATTCTGTCATCATTTACTCCTCCACTATTTACCTCCAACAATTACCTCCACTATTTTAGCTTCTTTGTTCTGTTGAATACAAAAGATGATATTTAAAGAATGTTGGTAATCCGTAGACATTAACTTCATTTTTTTGTTCTCCTAGTATGGATGCCAATGTTTACCAGTAAATTTCCAAATATTTTGGGGCCAACTGGTGAAAGGAAAGGATAATGCAGTAAACTGCACCAAGACAAGACAAAACAATGAAAACACTCCAAAATCTATTTCTCTTTGGCTTTTAGTCAGTTTATTCTGTAGTCAATTTATTTTTTTCACAATTTGTATTAATTAAACAAAATATATTGGTATATTTATTCTTAAACAGTATTATTAACTCCCACATGAATCCAAGAAAAAATCTAAACACTGAACAAGGCAGTATATCTGATTTCTTTTCCAATGCACTCCAAAGCTGAATGCCCAAAACAGTGATTAGTCAAATTAGTGTGAAACCTTTAAAGAAAATATAAAGTTAAGCCAGAACATGCATTGCATAGCCTATAAAAAAATTAAGAACATAGTTATAGGAAAAAACTGGAAAATTAAATACATATACATATAAACAGAAATAAAACACAAAATAAAATAGAACTAAAGTCAATTAAAATTATTACAACGTTTAAGACAATGTTGGGAACTCCCACCAAAATGACATTTGGCTGGGTTTATACTGCCCACTTGTGGTCAATTGGGAGGATTTTAGAAACATTGAAGAGTTCCACAACAGACACTGCAAAATTCAATTTTCTGCTTGCTTAAATCCTGAGAACATCTTGGTGCATATCTCTTTCTCTTTGTCTAAATAGTCCTTGTAGCAGCTGTTAAATGATTGGTAGACATGATTAGCTGTCACACTCACATATAAAAGACTTGGTAAAACTATTAGAGAATAAGGAAAACTTACTGAGCAAGCTTTATCAGCAAGGTGTTGATATCAGGGTCAAACGGCTTTTTGGCCTGAGCAAGTGTAAGGTAGTCTTGTGCCTTCTCATAGTCATTCATCTCCAAACAGGCCTTGTTTTTAAGAAAGAATAAAGAAAAAAACTTATAATTGTGATAAATAATGATAAGTCATTGGTAAACTGAATAAATATTGAGCATAACTGTAAAAAACCTAATTAGATTATATCAGCCAGCTATTAGAAATGAGTTATTAAAACTATTATGTTTAGAAATGTGTTGAAAAAATCTTCTCTCTGTTAAACAAAAAACGGAGAAAACATAAACAGGGGGCTAATAATTCAGGGGGGTTAATAATTCTGACTTTAACTGTATAAATGAGCAATATCACACAAGTAACAGTGCAATGTGGCTGTATATCGGCAGTATAATGTCTGAAGTGACTAAAGCTGACATTTTAAGATTATAAGGCTGTACGGCATGAAATGTCATCTCAGTCTACAGAGATTTCCCAGTATTTCTCTGTTGCAATCGAGAGATCACAATAATACTATGGCATAAATACAGCACTACAACACACAAAAGAGAGAGATCGATTTAGAAAGTCACTTAACTGTTTAAAAATGATTTGATCAGCTGTAGTTTGAAATTTCGCTGTTTTTCACTTAGGGCTTATTTTGCGGTCTCTATTGGCAATCTTGTGGATGAACATCGTCAACCGCATCTTGTGGATGAACATCGTCAACCGCCTTTGCTCAAAGACATGCCGACGCAATCTCTCAGAAATTATAAACATTTTAAAATAGGAACTATCCTTATAAATAAACTGCATAGTTGCAATCTAAACAACCACATTCTCGACTAAAAAAGCCTCAAAAGTACATTATGTTGTCCAACAGCAGCAATATTTGTCAAACTGTAGTGTCCTCTGCTTGTCGCTGTATGTGGGCGGAGTAACACACAAGGGTGAAGGGTTAAGAAGCTGGACTAGTGCTGTTATTGGCAGAATATCGCACAGCTATCACCCAATCAGATTCAAGAACCAGACACAAATGTTGTATGAATATATATATATATATATATATATATATATATATATATATATATATATATATATATATATATATATATATATATATATATATATATATATATATATATATATATATATATATATATATATATATATATATAATAGACCAAACCCATCAACACACAGATATATATATGTATATATATATATATATATATATATATATATATATATATATATATATATATATATATATATATATATATATACACATATATATGTATATGTATATATATATATATATATATATATATATATATATATATATATATATATATATATATATATATATATATATATATATATATATATATATACATATATACATACACATGTAAAATATGAATATACTTATAAAATATAATTTTATAAAAATATAAAAGACAAAACATTGTCCAACCTGGCCACAGCGGAAGAGTGCTTTAGTGTTCTGAGGGTTGATGTCCAGTGCTTTCTGACCATAGATAAGGGCCTTCTGGGGTTTCTCCAGCTTGAGGTATGTGAATGACAGATTAAGCAGGAAAGGCAACTTTATTTCCTCAAGAGACTTCTTCTCTTCAGCATCCTCTGGTTCACGATTCTGCAGAAGTGTCATGGCCTGTCACATAGACCAACAGGATGTTACAAGCAAAGCATTTTAAAATAAACCACAAGTTTTGAGGATACAGGTTTTTCCCTCCATTCCATTTACAAAAAAAGGTAAATAAGCATGAAACCTGCTTGTATCTCTCCCGAGCATCTTCATAGCGTTTCTTGTTGAAGCAGAGGTTGCCAAAGCTCCGCTGTGTGTCCAACACATTTAGCAAAACAGACAAAGGGGCAGTATTCTGCTCTTCCTGAAAACAATGTTAAAAATTACAATCTCAGACACCACAAATTAAGAAAAATTGCCAAGCTTACTGCATTGAATCTTACCATAGTCAAATCCATGAAATCATCCACTTGTGCTGAGTCCAGGAAATCAAGGACTTGCACCTCATAGAGGACTGTGGCACATGGAGGGATATGAGGGGGACAGCCCAAGTCCCCATAGGCATATTTAGGCTTGAAGAGAAAACGGGAGAACTCGCCTTTCTTCATAGTAAGAAGACCAAGCTCTAGGCCATACAAAGTGACATCTATGGGGAAAGAGGTTTGAATGTCTCCTTACAGGGCAAAGGAGAATTTAATGGAGAATTGTGAAGTCTACCATTCCAATGGGAGAATTACAATCTCATCCTACCTCTACCAAGCTTCATCATTCGTGGATATTTAAGGTGGTTGGTTGTCTCAAATGGTGCGTCAGTGTACTCGATGAAACCAGAGAAATTAACTGTGAATGAAATGAGTTCTTGGTGAAAACCTAATGAGAAGCTGACAAACCAAAGAGAATGTGATATAAAGGTACAGACGCTACAAATATAAAGTTTAAGAAAGAAATTTTATGTATTATTATAATTTTTTTTATTATCATTTTTTTTATTCTAGCAAGGGCACATTAAACTGATCACAAGTGACATTTCAGACATATAACTTTACAAAAAGAAGTCAAATTTTAAAGATCAAAAAACTGTTCTTATTACTATTTTAGCTTAGTCCCTGATTTATAAGGGGTTGGCCACAGCGGAATAAACAGACAACTGAACTGTCAACCCAGCCCTGAGAGCACAACCTCTAGTGCTGAGAAACACCCACAGACTCAAGCTCATTGGCTGTTGAGCACCATGTAGATGATAATAGGGATGTAAGCAGATTGTTTAGGACCCATTCAAAGGTCATGACAGAACTTTGCATTTAATAGACTTACGGTATTTTATTACTTTGACTTTAACAAACTAGTTAAATTTTGTAATTTTTTTATTACTGTATTCATCCGAAAAAAATATTAAATATTAAATTGCAGCCTTGGGTAACAAAAATACTATTTTAAAAAATATATATTAGCCCCACAGACCCCAACATTTCCAACTGCAAAATATTTTAGGAATAATTTATTTCTACTCATTTTTTTCCTATGCACACGATGCTTTGCATGGAAAATGAGACTAATTTCCAGTTATTGTTTACTTTATTTTACAGTTATTATTTACATAATCTGAGTTGTGTGGAACAAGGTGGATCATAAATGAGAAACCATGTTTAACTGAGTAATTTACTTGAAACAGAAGCATGCATTGGTACGGGTGGTCCTTCTCCTGCATGGATGACCTCTTTAAGCACTCCTCCATCCCCTAATATGTCTTGCATTTGTGGAGCCAGACGCTGAAAAGGAGTCTAAGAGAAAAAAAAATAAATAAAATGATTACAAAAAACATAAAATTTATATATTTTAAATACTATTTTCTTATTTAATGTATCTTATAGAGAAGCAGCCATGTCCCTCAACAAAAATAACAACATATTAAATACCTTTAATTTAAATGAACTCTTCCTACCAAAAACAGGAGGTACAACAGCATAAGACGAAGGAAAACGAATGAATAAATGAATGAAAGTTTTAGGGCTAACTAACTTAGGCCTATGCTGTAAGGACATTGTTCTGAATTATGTTATCTGCCAGCTCCAACCCTGGCCTTCATAACTTTAGGAGCACTTTTTACACGTTTGTGCATTCTGGAACTTGACATTTGTGCGTTTTTCAAGAGAGCGTTCATGCATATTTAAATCATTTAAAGAAAGGTGAGTTGTTTGTTAGCGCGGTTTGTTGTAAATTGATCAAGCATAATCAAAAAAATAAGTAGCTCACATCCTAATGTACTGTTACCTCAATTCCAAACTGACGACGCTCATCTGGAGCCATAAACTGTAATATTCTCGGGGTCTTGCCGTTTGTTGACATTGTGCATGTGTTTTAGGGGTAACACTCTCTGAAGCGCCAAACCTGCAGATGATTGATAGACTCAACCTGTCACTTGACTACACTTGCGCCAACTAGTGGACACCTTTTCATTATCATGCAGACAGCAGAGGCAGACCCACACGTTTCAGGCCACACTAGATTCAGACCGCTAGATCCCGACAGTCCTAATGAAATTATGTATTTCTATTATTTCGTGAATAGTAAGTACTATAACTCATGTCGAACATTCTTGGGAAGGCTCATTTTAAGATACAAAACCGAAACTGATCCATCATTACCCATATACTGTATCGTGCACCTGGCCTGGATCTTGTGGTCTTGTGGATATATACTGTAGCCTGAAACGTGTTTGAGTCTGTGGACTTGTATGTAGCTCGCTGAATTGGAGCAGTAGGCCAAAATGCCTAAAACTGCATAAAGTATGAAAATAGTACTCTAATTAAAGAGTTATGAGTTATTGCTAGGGCTAGACAGAATATGCAGAATATTTTTTGCTATTTCCGCGACACGGTGGCACAGTAGGTAATGCTGTCACCTCACAGCAAGAAGGTTGCTGGTTCGAGCCTCGGCTGGGTCAGTTGGCGTTTCTGTGTGTGGAGTTTGCACATTCTCCCTGCGTTCGCGTGGGTTTCCTTCACGTGCTCTGGTTTCCCCCACAGTCCAAAGACATGCGGTACAGGTGAATTGGGTAAGCTAAATTGTCCGTAGTGTATGGGTGTAAATGAGTGTGTGTGGTTTCCCGGAGATGGGTTGCAGCTGGAAGGGCATAAAACATGTGCTGGATAAGCTGTGGCGACCCCGGATTAAAAAAGGGACTAAGCCAAAAAGAAAATGAATGAATGAATTTTCGCTTTTTCTGCAGAGAATTTTGTAAAAAGTCTGTGGATTTATGTGGAATGATTTTAGGAGTATCACAACTAAAAACCTAATATAAAATTTTTTTTGATGTTTACAATGCAAATCCAATTAGATACACTTATTTGATAAACAAAGCAAGTCTCATATAATATATCTACTAAAAGACAGAAAATATTACTTTACAAAACTGAATTATAAATAAATCATATGAACATTTTAATATTACTTTTATTACATCACTGTAAAATTTGTTAAAATGAATTTAAAAACTGAAAAAAATATAAATGTACACACATTTACACAAGTAAATACATACATAAAGACTCAATGATGGGCTAAAAATCTGCAGAAAACTGCAGGCGCAGGTTCCGTGTGGGCCTAGTTATTGCTGTTGGTTTGATAAGGTATGTAGCTCCAAGACACTTATCATTTCAAATTCTGATTTATTCTGAGTAAATTGCATCTTTGAGATATACTGAACGCAAAATAAAAATCATATAAATCACATAAAATGCAGAATTCCCCTTTTTAAAAATAATAGTATATTTCTGATTGAATATTTGAGGTGACATCATGCCTAAAGCAATTTGGACCACAAAATTCTTAGAATAGTTACAACCCCTGGGCAGTCTAGGGGAGTGGGGTTGCACACTTGACCAAGGATCTGGTTCAAACAAACACTCAAAGAAAATTGTAGTCAAAGTAATGACCACATACAAGAATTGCTGTGCAAATAAAGTGATGGTTATGGTTAAAGCAGTGAGCTATTTACAATACTTACAAATCACAACCAAAACAAAACAGAGATAAATTAGAAAGACTGGCTATGGGTGGCGCTAAAGGAAAGAAACAATCAAAACCAAACAGTATTTCTAATATCAAATCCCATCTAATGTAGTCTAATAAACAAAACTGTAAAAAAATGAATCTTCAACGTCCAAGACGTCTCACCTAAACTACACTAACTATCCACTTAACCAAAAATACACAGGTTGGCGCTCACCCCCTAGACAGTTGAGCTCCTATGTATTGAAATGTATGTCACATGACCTACTTACCTACCAGTCTTTCTACCAAACCTCTGTAAGGAAACATGAGGAAAGGGAATGAATGATTACACAGGTAAGAAAGACTATTGTTTAAGCAATAGTTCACCCAAAATTGTAAGTTCTGTCATTAACTCCTTTCAACCTATTTGAGTTTCTTTCTTCTGTTAAACACAAAAGATGATAATGTTGGTTGCTGAGACGCGTTGACTTTTTTCATACTATGGAAGTGTATAGAGTCCAAGCAACCAGCATTCCTTAAAAAATAATATTTTGTGTTCAACAGAAGAAAGAAACTCATAAAGGTTTAAAGCCACATGAGAAAGTATAAAGGATGCTCATTTATCTTGAGTAAACTATCATCTTAAATGTTTTATGAGGTGGGACGGATGGGGAGGTGAGCCAGATGAAAGGAATGAATGTCGTTTAAACCTAACTTACATTTTACTGACTTAAACCAGCTTGTATAACTTTAAAAGTTGGAAACATGATTTACTTGGTTTAATAAGTTATTTAGACCCACATAGAATCATTGTGTGCAGAAATCATTTCCAAAAATTTCCATGCACAGATTTTTTTTAGCTCATCGAGTCTATATATTTACTTACAGTATATTAATGTGTATATATTCATTTTTTATATTAATTCCAGAATATTATTGAATAATATGCAAATGTTTAACTGATTTATCTAATGAATATTTTATACAGTTAATACAGTTATTGATTTATTTATACAGTTTGTGAGGTAATATTTTTTGTCATTTATTATATATATTATATGAGAGACTTTAATTAAAAGTAAAAGGTTATTTTTTATGTTGTGTTTACATTTTTAATAACTATTCTATCAAATTATTCCACATAAATAAAAAAAAATTCTGCAAAGAAATAGCAAAAATACTGCAGATTCTGTCTGGGACAGTTGTTGTCATTACTTTGACCATATAATAATTTACAAAACACTGATTAGTTGTCACATACACAAGTTTTCACTGTTCCTTGGTTATGTGTATACAGCTAAAGCCATATTTCCTATCTGTAAGCATAGAAAATCTCAACATGTGAAATACACTAATGTTGCTGTAACTATTTATACTTGACCAGTCAAACCACTGTTGTTGAGGAGTGAGGAAAAGTATGACTTCTTAAAAATTCAACAGGAAACTAAGAAAGGCACGGTTTCTTGAAAATGTTATGTATAATTTGTCTAATTCAATGAATCACCAACAGATTAATGGAAGGGGGAAACAAATAAAGGAGGAAAGGCTGCCAAAGCAGAGCGAGGAGGAGCCTTTAGCTGTACATTTTTTTGACACGGACTTTGCTCTCACTTTACCTGTCTATTTTTTTACTCTTTCTGGATCTTCAGATTCAAGCACAAATACAGGAGCCAACAGGAAACTGCTGTAGAATGGTGAGTTTGTTTGTTTTTTGCTTGAAAATTCTGTATAGAAACAACAGAATTCAGTTTACTTTTGTCCGCGTCTCAAGAACGTTTGTCTAACATTCCTGTAAAATCTGAAATGATCTCATGGTACGAAACAAAAACAACATGGACAAACCTTTTGGTAATCTCATTCACTTTTGTTTAACATTAGTTACTTTACTTAAGAAAGTGAATAAACTCATTGCCTTTAAAGCGACAAGTTGGCTTTACTTTTAAAAGTTAGTAAACCCATTGTAACTTGTTACGTTCACAATTTTTATAACTACACAGTTCGCTTAATTGAAAATTTTAAGACAACAGGTTTACTCACTCATTCACTTATTCTAAGTAGTCAACTAATCACTTTAAAGCAATGGGTTTACTCACTTTTTCTAAGTAGTGTGAACTATTCACTGTTTACCAGGTCAAACAGTAGCTAATCACAGGTGATGAAGCCATAAAAATCATAATCAGCTGATTGGAGAGATTAAATGTGATAAAAGTGGCTGTAAAATCACATTTCTAAAATCACATCAAGCCTTTAATCTAAATGGGATTGTAGTAAGTTCATGTTGTCCTTTTGTGGTTTTGATGACTTCTGTTGTATTCATCTGTATTTCGCTTTGAAGTGTCTGCCAAATGAATACATGTGAGGGAGAGTGGAACAAAACCTATGTCTTTTTTGCTTTCTCGGTTTTAACATGGGGTTTAGAGTATATTATTTCCAATGCAATTTTATTCAATCTTAAAAATGTTTGCTAATTTCCAATCATTTTATGTGATGTGCATTTAAAGTGCATTAGAGGTACAGTAGAATGCAGCATGTGTACACTAACAAAGCATATCATGCTCAATTTTGTCAACACTTGTATCCGTTTTAGGATAAAGCTGAGAATGCTAAGTGTAAGGCAGAGGAGGAGAATGCAGCTATGCTGGGAAGCACAAATAAAGCAGGAGAAACCTATGATGTCGGTCAAAAAGCTGAGTGCACTGTGAGTAAAGACTCTTCATAATGTTTATCATGATCATGTTATTAAGTTGAAGTCAGAATTATTAGCCCCCTTTTAAATTTAAATTATGTTTAACAGAGCAAGGACATTTTCACAGTATGTCTGATAATATTTTTTTCTTCTGGAGAAAGTCTTATTTGTTTTATTTCGGCTAGAATAAAAGTAGTTTTAAAATTAAAAAAAAACATTTTAAGGTCAAAATTATTAGCCCCTTTAAGCTATATTTATTTTCGATAGTCTACAGAACAAACTATCGTTATACGATAACTTGCCTAATTACCCTATCCTGCCTAGTTAACGTAATTAACATAGTTAAGCCTTTAAATATCACATTAAGCTGTATAGAAGTGACTTATAAAATATCTAGTCAAATATTATGTACTGTACTGGGGGGCTTATAATTCAGGGGGGCTAATGGCTAATAATTCTGACGCCAGCTGCATGTACAATCAAGATTATTTTCTACATGTAAGTCAAATAAATATAGGGGTTTTCAAGAGTTAAAACAATATCTAATCTATAACAGCTTTATTGTTTATTAAACTTTTATGTCCATGTTCATGTTCTCTTTATTTTCGTCAGCAAACAAACAAAAAAAGATTGTTATAAATGTTTTATCATAATCACCTTTAAAAATATCTTTATCTAAACTATTCAAAGGAACTTTTAAAGAAAATAGGCTTAGTTTACAGTTCTCCTAGAGTTTTGCCATTTTTTCAATCCGTTCAGCTGATCTCTTGGTCTAGCGGAAGCACTTTTAGCTTAGCTTAGCATATAATTGAATCAGATTTTGGTTGTTGCTAGATCGGATATGGTTGCGGCCGGAAGTTAACGAGAATTATTTAGATTATTTACAAAATTTTCCATTTAATGTAATTTAAAAACATCTACCCCCACCCCAACCCTAAACCCAACTGTCACAGTAACGTAAAACAGTAGTTGTACCGAGTATTATTTATGCTATCTATTAAATTACCCAATAACTTGTATTTTTTAACACCTACCCCCACCACAACCCTAAACCCAACCATCAAAGTACTGTAAAAATATTCATTATTGTTATACATTGTCATAAAAAATGCTGCTATATTGATTTGCATACTTCTGGTCGGTCGTGTATCCGATCTAGACTTTACCTCAGATTTCAGCATTAGCAATTGACCAAAGAGTTTCGATAATATTCCTAAAGCTCTTCTGTTGTTACTTAGATTGACAGAAAATGAAAAGTTGCTATTTTTCTTGGCTGATATGGCTCGAAATACCGGCATAATAAGGAACTTTGCTGCCGTACCTCGGCTGCAGCAGGTGTAATGATATTTCGCACATATTATTTCATAGTCCCTGTGCAAACAGGTGGTAACATTGGGGCTGTTTACACATGGTCACATATGTATTTACTAATTAGTTAGCTATACGATCACAACATAGGCAGGTGTAAAGACCCTCCGGTAACTCAATCATGATTAATATAAATCCAATCACTCAAACCCTTTCAGGAGGTGGTCTGGGGTGCATTCTGGACTAGACAGGTCAAAATTCATCTGGTTATTGAAAGCACATAATGATAATTTGACTGCTCTCAAATAATAAAAATAATAATAATGAGTGAGTGAGCATTTGTTATGAGTAGGCCCACACAGAATCTGCGTGCGCAGAAATCCGCAGATTTTAGCCCATCATTGAGTCTATTTATTAACTTGTGTAAATGTGTGTACATTTATATTTATTGATTTAAATTAATTTCAGGAATAATATTGACTACCATAAAAGTGTTCATTTGATTTATTTAGAATACAGTTTGTAAATAAATATTTTAAATATATTATATGAGAGACTTGCTTTTTTATCTAGATCTAGATGGATTTGCATTGTAACCATTAAATAAAAGCTAAAAAGGTGTTATTTTTTATTTCATATATTAAGTTTTCCCAAAATTATTAAAATCCGCAGATTTTTTTTACAAAATTCTCTGCAGAAATTGTCCTCAGATTCTGTTTGGCCCTAGTTATGAGCTATATGACCATCAGATATAACAGCCCAAATGCATAATCAACAGAGATGCCACTGATAACAATTTGATATGTTTGTTTAATTTTGTTTTAATTTAAAATGGCGACACATTTATGTGGTCAAATGTAAATGGATGGATTTGTTTTCACAAATCACATAGCTATCCAATACTCGATTTCAGGTGTATCTGGTGCTGCTTAAAATCACAAAAAAAAATAGCAACGTTTAATTTTTAATGTGTGTTAATACATGATGTAGCTACAGAAGCATCAAGATTTAAATAAGAAAATCATCAAAACTTTGATCATTTTTGAGCTAGATGCAAATGGTTGAACCCAATTCAATGATCTGTGCTATGCTAAGCTGAAGTGCTCCTGCCAGACCTGCACTGTAAAAAAAATCTGTAATTTTACGGTTTATTTCCGGCAGCTGGGGTAAAGTAACGGTTGTTAAATTACATAAATTTACTGTAAAATAACAGCTGTTGAATTATAAAAAATTATCAGAAATTTAAATTTAAGTAAACTTCTGTCATTTAATAACCGTTATTTTACAATAAATTTCTGTAATTTAACGGCCGTTATTTTAAGTTTTTTTTCCGTCACCCCAGCTTCTGGAAATACACCGTAAAAATAAGGACTGTTTTTACAGTGTGGAGATCAGCTGAATGGATTAAAAAATGGCAAAACTCAACTGTTCAAATCTACGGGAGTTGTAAAATGAGCCTATTTTCAAAAAAGGTCACAAAATACTAAGAAATTGTATGCACTTTGCAGCTATCTTACAAACACTTGTTTTTCCCATTGTCAGCTAGAAATTGTAAGCATTATGATAGAAATCTAATTTAGTTTGATCACAGTCCATGTTAGAATAAGTCATTTGAAAATGCTTTCTATGCATATAACTCACAGAACTGTCGAATGATTCATAGTGCAGCTCTAAACAGGTGAACAGTCTATTTGTGTTCATCCACGTGAGAGTCATATTATTACTGGTATAAACTGAACATAAAAATATATGAAGATTACTTACAGAATTCTGAAAAATTTACATTTTTGTACCCAGAATCTTCATGTCCAGTTTTATTTTCATTTTGATTTCAGAGTAAGAATCGTAAGGAATCTCCAGCAAAGCCAAAAGGGAACCAGAAGTTGATGTACCTCCGGGCTAATAAAGGACTTATAGCCATTGTATTGGTTTCAGCTGTTATTATACTTGCTGTCGTGGTTGCCATGCTTGCCACTAGAGAATCAGACGGGCATGGGCATGGGCACGGGCACGGTCGCTCCCACGTGCTCAATGTCACAAAAAAACCATAACAAGAGATGCAGCAGACCAATGGGATAAATCAGTTCATCATTTTTGTTTTAAGGAGACTTTAAGGAGTTTTTAAAGATTGAATCATGTTTTGTGTAATTTGATCTGACATTAAATTTCTGCCATTATTTATTCACCGTGAAGTGAACAGTGAACAGTGAAGTCCTGCAGGTTTGGAATTACTTTAAAGAGTATTTGTATTATCTATTTAAGAATATCTATGCTGCTTTATAAACACCATTGCTTAACTGTTTCAACATACGCACACTCACTAATATGAGGTTGTGTGGAAAGTTGTTCAATGTAGCTGACTTAGTTTCATTGTCATATAAATATGGCTTTTCAGGAAACACTATGAAGAAAAACACATTCCCCACATTGTGCTGATAGTTTGGTATGTAAACATTAGAAGATGTGATTACAAGTGAGGGCATTTTCCAAGGTCAAGAACATAAAAACATTATTTATTCTATTCTAAGTGACAAAAGAAGCACAGATTTTTATTGATTTATTTATTTTTTTGCTGTGGTTACAAAGAAGTCATCGTATGAGGCCAAAGATTTGAAATATAAATAACAGCATTTTTTTCAGTTGACAACCAGACTATGCATGTTAGAAATTCACTTGTTAGTTGACTCAATTGTCATAATCATGTTTGTTTCAAAGACTGTTTATTTTGTTGAATGCTAAATTAAATGCTGAAATCTATTTTAATCATTTATTGCCTTATAGCATATTGTAAAAGCGTTATATATATATTCCCATGAGTTTCTTGAAGTTCACAGTGCTCAGATCAATTTATGTTTCAGTAAAATAACCCATATCTATCTCCAATATCCACCAGGCCACTGTGTAGGACTTGTATCTGTCATTCCCAAGACCAATTGCTGTATTGGCCGCAAAAGAGGCTGTACTCCATGAATTATTGTGGTCTAAAACCAGGCATTTCAGTTTCAATATCCAACTCCAAATTCAATCCCTAAATTGTTCATACCCGTGGCAAATTCTGTCTTAAAGTTACTATTACTCAACTAGCCATCTTTTTTTTTTCAGACTGGAAATGGCATAGGCGTCTTCCAAAAGATAGTAAGATGATGTACAGGCCCGTAGCCAGGGGGGATTCGGATGGTTTGAAAGACACCCCCCACTTACAAAGGTTGAGAATTTGCCTTTGGTCCTAAAGTTTGCCCTATTTTGGCAGCTATGCTATCATATCATAAATTGTGGAAATAAAACATTGAAGATTTTAAGATCACGCAGAATATGACATAAGTGAAGTCAACTTCTGCTATTGACCTACTGTTATTAAATAGAAGAAAAAAAAAATGTTTACAAGGAGCCTTATTTTTATTCTAAATATTGGACCTTATTCATGAAAGAAAAAAATGGCCAATGAAAAGGTGCGAAGCACCAAAAGCGGCCCATATCAAAGTTGATTTTAATTCTAATTAGGCTGTTGTTGTTATCCATGAATTTAAAACATTTTCAAGAGATGCTACAAAAACATCATGAAGATCTACATTATTATTATTATTTTTTTTTTTTTATTATTATTATTATGTTTTAATTGTTTTAATTCAAATGGCCAAATTCTGGCCAAAGGAGAAAAGCTGAATGTACTGGCTAGTTTGTTATTTGTCTAATAAAAGACAACAGGCTACATTTTTTTCCAATGATATATGATGTGTTAACTTTGTATTTGAAAAATATATTTTTTTAAAACATTTTTGGTACATAAAAAAATTACCATCCAACAAGCTAATTCAGCTAAGAAATAGTGCTTGAAATGTCACTAAATAGTGTATTTAAACCTCACTATTAAATAGAAAATGAAGTGAATAACTGCAAAAGGCCACTTTTTAAGAAAAAAGAACCACCCCTTTGACCAGGCTGGCTACTGGAGACATCGTAGTGGGAAAAATATTTTTTAAATAAAACATTTCTTTAAGTAACTTTAAATCATAATTTTCCAGGGGTATGAATAACTTTTGGGTTTGACTGTATTTCATTTTAATATGATTTGTCATGTTCTAAAGGCATTGTTATGGAAATAAACTTTGATATTAGTGGTCAAAATATAAATACAAAACTACGTAAATCTGCAGAGAATTGCTCTACACTGAAATGATTTTAAATTTGTGTTGGGTATTATACTAAAAACAAACTCTTCTGAGAATACACAGAAAGAGACTTTCTCTAGTAAGGGCGTTTCACTTTTTTTATAATGTAAACAAGCACTAGACTCAATATGAGACAAATGTGTTATTATGATTATTTATAAGCCTGTTTCTCTCTCACCATACATTACTTCCCTTTTCTCTCTTTATACATTGGTAGTAGAAAGTACAGTTGAGACACTTTTGGCTGTTTAACAAAATGACAAAATGATGAATCAATATTTCCTATATTAGATCATTAAAAAAAGAACACTAATTAAAATGAGTGAACACTACGAGTTATGGGTCACTTTGGGTTTCGATCGAGAGTAACGCACATAAAGATTATTTCTGGTGCTGGTTTAAACGTTGAAATATATGTTCATAAGTGCTTTTTTTTCTAAAGCTTTATTTTCTAAATATTTAAGGGTCATTTGATTATTGTCAGTTTTATACCAGCTGTATTTTGTTGTACAAACACTTCTTCGTGGCTTACACATAATGTTGGTAGTGTAAATATGATAATTTTACTAATATTCGATTCAAATGGTCTCATTAATAGATTTTCCTAATATGCATGTTAAAAATTGTATAAAAATGTGCATTAGTAAAATGTTTCTTTTGGCTGAATTGAACATGTTAAAGAAAATGTGAATATACAAATACTTTCCCCCTCTGTTGTAGTTTTACAAAAAAACAAAAAAAAAATTTATACTGAGAAGAACAATTACCAGTAAAGTCAATAAAGTTACCCAAATTGCATTCTGCTGTCTTACGCTATCTGGTGAACTTTTGGTTAAGCAACATTTGATTGGGAAATTATTATTATTATGCCTATTATTAAACTGTAGTATTTTTATAGCTTGTTTTTCTATATAAGGGTATTTTAATTACCATTTTAGGTCTTTTAAATTCATTCATTTACTTTCCTTCGGCTTAGTCCCTGATTTTTCAGAGGTCACCATAGCAGAATGAATCGTCAACTGTTATGGCAAATGTTTTTCAGGGTTTCTGCAGGTTTCACCAAGTAAAATGTAAGACTTTTTAAGACCTTTTTAAGACCATTATGATTGAAATTTAAGACTTATACAGGGCTAAATGTCTTTTTTCCCAGTTAGAAAAGTTCTTCACTTATCCTAAGTCCTATCAAAAATGATTAAAATTTAATACATTTAAGAATACAACAATAATAACTGTGTTTGAATATTTTTTATTAAATTTCAAATATATTCATTCACAAACTCTATAACCCTTAACAAGAATGGAGAAGAAAAAGTTAGACGTTCATTGAGATGGATTGTTGGTGACTGTATGGGCCAGATTGGGCAGCTATATGAACAAAGGTAACGAACAAACAAATGTAAGACTTTTTAAGGCTTAAAATTAACCTTTTGAGATTTAAGACTTTTTAAGACCCCCGTGGAATCCGTTTTTTACTGTGGAGGAAACTGGAGCACCCAGAGGAAACCCACTCAAACACAGGGAGAACATGCAAACTTTACACAGAAATGCCAACTGGGACTCAAACCAGTGACCTTCTTGCTGTGAGGCGGCGGTGAAATGAATTAAAATAACAACGTTGTATGTGAATCTAACTAATCATTCTTAAACTTATTTTTAAAAATCTACAGTATCTGTGCAGTGCAGAGATGGACCCAGAAGTGTTGTTAGAAAGTGGTATTAAAGTATTTACCCTCTATATACAATTGTAAACATAACACTAAGAAGACTGCATTTTAATTTAGTATAATTAATTATGAAATTATTTGTAACTTATTATTAATTAAAAGGTAGCACTAATATCAAATTAAAACCACCCATTAGGTGGTGGCAGGACATTCATTCATTTTCTTTTCGGCTTAGTCCCTTTATTAATCTGGGGTCGCCACAGCGGAATGAACCGCCAACTTATCCAGCACATTTTTACGCAGCGGATGCCCTTCCAGCCGCAACCCATCTCTAGGAAACATCCACACACACTCACACACCACGGACAATTTAGCCTACCCAATTCATCTGTACCACATGTCTTTGGACTGTGGGGGAAACCGGAGCACCCGGAGGAAACCCATGCGAACGCAGTGAGAATATGCAAACTCGACACAGAAACGCTAACTGAACCAGCCGAGGCTCGAACAAGCGACCTTCTTGCTGTGAGGCGGCAGGTAAAGTCTGAATTCATTCAAACAGAGAAACTAAACCAAGCATTAATGGGTCAATAATAAATGATGAGACTAAGTACATCCATAGATGACATACCAGATAATATGAGAAAATTTAGTAAAAATTTTAACCCCGTTGGAACATTTAAATATAACTGATAATACTTATATTCATAGCAGCATCTAAGTAAAAATAAAGCCATTATCGAGGAAATAAACTTAATTAATATGGGAAAATGTTGCAAACATATACTTTCCTTAATAAACAATAGCTTATTTCTATTCTTAATAACTTAAAGTATTATTTTCAAACTCAGAAAACAGTACAGTGTTGAAAGAGAAACTTTTGGATACACACCAGGTACTGTAATAGTCTTAAATCACAACGTACATGTCAATATTTTCAGTTGTAAATTTTTCAGAGATGTATCCCGTTCATTCAAAGGTAAACAGGAACAAAAAATTTACGTAACGTTAGGGAAGTGAAGTGGCGCCATTGGTTTTATTAAATTTGGCAGTTAGTAATTACGTAGTCAGTATTATTATTTATTTATTTAAGTTCCAGCGTTCTAAAACAATTCGAGCGCGCCCGTGGAGTGTTTTTGCAAACCCGATCATATGTATGTATTTTTTTATGTTTACTATTGTATATTGCATGTTTGATTACTTTTATTTGGAGATTCAAGAACACAGGTGAAAATACCGAACATGTTCAGCAGGGTGCGGGGGCTTTGGGGGAAGGACGTCAAACAACATGTGCGGATGGGTCGGTCAGTACTTTAAATAGTCAAAAATGTCTTGTGCACCTAGCTTTCTTATTATGCAGAAAAAAAATTCAGAGGGCGGTGCACGTGAACGCCAGCAGATCAGCTAGCTAATCGATAAGTTACCATTTGACAGTTAAAAAAGTTTTTTATCTACAAATAGCCTAATGTAAAATTAGATTCATATGTGTTTTAATCATAGACTGTAAAATATATGGACGTAGTATCCGTGACGTCACCCATAGGTTTCTGAACACTGCAAAAGAAGCTACAAGTAGGCGCGGCCAACCGTCACCATTTTGTTCGCGTGTCATCGCACCCACGGCGGGATACCAAGCAAGGGCAAAAAGGCGGAGAATGAGCGGAGCTACAGACACCTGCTGGCACTTTGCTTAGACCTGGCAGACAGACTTTACTTTGGGAGAAACACTCAATACTCTATTATCTGCGACTCCTTCGTGTTCTGACCACATGTGCTGGCTGTACACTATAGCAATAAAGTGTTTAGACTTTCAAAAACACTGTAGTAATACATTGAGCCAATAAGCTGATCAATCTGTTAGATTCTGGAGTGCTTTACGGGTCTAAAGAAAAATATTAATGATAAATGATCTTAAATAAAACAAATACATTTATAGAGATGGTATACAAGTATATAACTTTACTCACATGGGAAACGAGGCCACATGAATGGTTTGTAAGAAATAAGTCCAAAAGGCAGCTGACTGTGTAAAGCCACACAAAACAAAACAAAAATACGATGAATATGCCGAGAACAGAGGCTAATCTGTCGAATTCAGCTGAGGTGAAGTGACGGCGACCAGCGAGACCTAGCTGTCACTCAAGTGGCCACGCCCTTAATTATGCAAACTTAATATAGCCTAATATAAAGAAAATGGATGAGTTATAAAAAAATTCATCCCCCTCACAGTTGTCATGGAGGGTAATAATAGCTATATGAACCAAAATCGTTCTTTGTACCAGGCTGTAAACACCTTTTTTTCTGCTGTAAAGTTGGCCATTCTAACAGTGGGCTCAATTGCAATTTGCTCTATTTTGGAGCCAGGACTAGCGGAATTTTGATGAATTGCAGTTTCAGTTACTTCCGTATTGGCTTCCCGAGGGAGAGCGGGAGGTTGCTGCTTGGTTTTAATAGACGACTATGCTTCATGATCATACATTTATTGATCCAAGAATGCTAGCTTCTCACTGTTAGGCAAAAATTATATGGCATATTATATTGAAATATGTCTTCTTTGAGAATCACATGTCTGCAGGTGCTAACGTTAACGTGTTTTGAAATCCTCAAAAATGCTTGAATGTTAATCTTAGTTTGAAAAGTTCTTAGATTTCGAATAAAGTGCTTGAAACTGATTGAAAATGTAATAATTTTGCTTTATAATTTACCTTTCTAAATATTTACCTGTTTAAATTAAATGTAAAAATATATATATAAAATAAAAGCTATAAATGCATTTATTAAGCCAGCCTCACATATCTGAGTGTCCTCGTGTAAGTATGCAGAAAGTATGTTTAGCTTAAGTATGGGAGTGGTGGTGCTTTCAGATCACATAAAGCAAACATTTGTTGAAGGATAAGTCTACAAAAGTGCATAACTTCAACAAAAGTGGCTTTTCCTGTACTTTATTGACAACAGCAGACTTTTTTTACATCTCTTATGTTGTTACTGTTTGAATCAAATATTTAAACGTGTTACCATTGAAACACTTAACAAATGAGGTTTACAAGAATTATTTGAGCAAGTCATTCACAGTGAATCAATTCATTTATAAATGAGCCGTTGTGAGCAAATCTGAATGAACAAAGATTTTTGAAAGCGATTTGGCGCCACGCATTGGACATTTTGGTTTCAATTTAATGTAGCATGTAATTAAAAAAAATAATGTAATACTTTTAATATTCAGCATTTGGAAAAATCTGATCATTATAGTAAATATAAATTAAAATATGACATCTAAGATATGAATAAATGACATTTAAAAGAGACAGCATTTTAGTATTGATAACTGGCTTTGGGATAACATTAAAATATTTTTCTTAGAATACTATACTATATATGCTTTACTATATAATATTATAACAAATAGCATCTTATATAATTTAAAGGGAAATATGTACAACCAAATATGCAATTTTCTACAGTTGTAAAGTGCTGGAACAGTTGAAAATGCAACTGGAAAGTGCTAAAAGTGCTTCAATTAAACTATGGAAAAGGTGTAAGGACCGTCTGTTGAAATCAAAGGTTACAGAATAGAACAGAATCCACTCATTATCCCTCAAAATACCAAAAACTTGTATAATTTTGATTAACCAATGAAATGTAGGCTAATTGAAATAATTTTTGTATGAATTTGGTTCATTAAAGCACGCATATTTCTAACACATGTTATTTCTAACACCTGATAGCTGACCAAGTTGAATATTGCAACTCTCGGTTGGTCAAGCTAAACTTGTCGGTTGTTTATGTTTCCTTTAGCCAGCTTCACACGTCTGACCACTGTAACCACCACACAGGACATCTGACTATTGCAAATGGACCAGGGGGGCCCTGTATCCTTTAACTCACACTTTGGCTCGAGCTGTTTTTACTACATCTCGGCCTTGGTGAGTCTTTTTGACAGAGAACAGTCTGTTGTGTTTCACTATAGCTTAAGCATTGCAGATCTGTAGTATTATGATAATTACTTTATCACTGCCTTCTTACTAACTAGTGGTGTTTTAGCACTGTAACACACTTTCTGTAGTCTAAAGCCTCTTTCACACCACATGTGCATGCAGGGCGTAAGCCTTTATCATTTCAGCACTGTGTCTATTTTTGCTGTGCTGCTGGCGGTCAATTAAATGAAAATGCAATGATAATGACCAAAAACACATTGAATTACAGTTAAAAGAAGCAATTTTATGCAATAAATGCATATAATTTAGTAATAATAATATCTATTAGTAGTGTAACGGATCACAACTTTGGATCACACTACAGTTTTTAAGTCACAGATCGAAAGAACCAGCTTAAAAAAAGCAAAATATTCAAAATGAAAAATTATTTTTGCTACTGTTGCTGATAATGTTAAATATAGAAATCTAACATCTTATACAACAGATCATATTTATTGTCAATTAATGATTCAACCATTCACACATAAAACTTCATGTTTCATTATAGGTGAAAACCTATTTTTGAAAACCTATTCAGTGACATAATTTTGATGGTTGTTTGTTACCACCCATTGGTTAAACATTGTGATTGGTGCAACATTCACCAGTGTCAAGTTCCATTAAACAGTGATTTTAACCACAAACATCAGTGTTTAAAACTGAACTATAAACTGTTATCCCAGTTCTTCTGTGTTATTTAATTGTTTATAATTAACTGAAAAAGTGTAAACTGAATCTCACGAAGATTTGCAGATTTGAATGCAGCTCTTCGTAGGATTAATAAACATATGCAAATCGTTATTATTTATCATTCATGTTGAACGAGTTTGAATTGAGATCCCGATCTTTTAATGTTTAATTGTGAAGCTGTACACTGAATGCATTAATGCAGGCTAAACAAAAAGTGACAGAAAACACCTTTAATTAATAACCTAAGAAAGCATTTAGATCCCACCACAACTTTTTCCGTCATCCTTATATTTTACAGGAAAATGCTTTCATACACGTGATTTGAATGACGCGGGAGGTGATCTCTCTGCAATTGTTAGAAATGCTATATTAACTATACGAATTCGAAAAAAGTAAAAAATCCGCGGGTCATGTGTGTTCCAAACCGTGGGTTGTGATCCGTAAAGATCAAGGAACAACCGTGATCTGTTACACCCCTAAAATCCATTGTTTTTTAATATGGTCAATCAAATGAACTTAAACGATTACAAAATGCAACAAATATTTGTTTGGGCCTGAACTACAAAATTAAATTAAAAACAATTTTACTATCAGTTTTGCTAAAGCTGCACACTCATTTGATTATGTAGAAATATCATTATAGCTATATTGTATAAATATTATTATAACTTTAGACCTACATCATGCTGACAATCAAACACAAAATTACATGAAATCACAGGTGATTGTCTTTTGGCAAGGTGATTGTGCACCTGAGAAAACATGAGAGCTTGAGAAGCATACAGTTTGTTTTGATCTGACTTGCAGGTTAAGGAAACGGCATGGGAGGCTTAATATAATATCTAAAACCATTTTTTTAATCTTTATTGGGTCTATTTTTTCCTATTCTAGCTCTGGGCGATTTGGCCTAAAATCAAAATCTCGATTAATTGAACATTTTAACTCTATCATGATTAATGAACGATAATTTTATCTATTTATTTAATTTTTTTGCCTTTTTATTAGTACACAAGGACACTACCAGTACATTGATGTTAGTATACTTACTAAATTAAGTATACTTTTATACTTAATTTTTTATAAGTATTCTAAAGTAAAGGTTAAGTATACTTTTTCCTAAGGGTGCATTTTCTGACTTACCAAGATCAGTCTTGTACAGCCAGGGGAAGTATTGCCGCTCTGATAGCCAAGTTGGGTTAAAGCTAGGTATGCTCCGATCAGGATTTTTGCAGCCGATAGAGAATACCTATTCCTTGTCATGGTGATCGGCTGATACAGAGTACCGATTCTAATTCTAAATTAAACACATCTCTTATATAACCATTTTGGTGTGAATGTTTCCTTAAAGAAAATTATTTATCTATAGAATATATTTGTGGATCTAGTGGAACTGGATACTTGAAGTTCTGAAGGTATTGTTAACAGCCTTCTTTCATGTCTAGAGAAATACAACTTTAAGGAAGAATTCCTTTCCAAGCAACTAACTGCCTTTCAACTGAGAAGCCTTAGTGATGTTTGGACGTAAAAATGGGGTAGTAGCTAGAATGTAGACCCTGTTTCCCAGTGTCACCAGTTGGCACTACACTGCTCATAGACTTGAGCTTGCTGTGAGTGACATGCTCAAAGCCATTGGAGCAACTGATCATTTCAGAATCCTCATGGATAAACTTTACTCGCTCTATCACATATCCAACAAAAACAGAATGGAACTGAAAGCGTGTGCATAAAGTCTAGATATTAACCTGCACAAAATTGGGAGAATTCTTGACCTAGCTGGGTCGCATCAAGCTTCAGAGCTGTCGAGGCTGCGTGGAACAATTACCGGGCGCTCAATAAACACTTCAGCGAAGCAGCTGCTGATTCCTCGTTTGCTCCTATGCTGGTCTTACTGCACGTATATCAACTCATGGTTTTATTAACAACTTGGGACTTGACACTTTACAGGAACGTTCAGAGTTATCTGTTGAACTCCAAAAAAAAAACAGAATTTGTGATAATTGACGCCCACAAATCATTTGTACAACAAATGTGAGTGTTTGATGTTATGGCAGATTAGCCTGGCCAACTCACCGTAATAAGTCAGAGAGCAGTGCAAGAGAATTGCTTTCAATTTGTTACTTTGAATGTGGGAAAATCTAACAACAGACTGATTGATCAGAAGGAATTTTTCAAGGCTATTGCATGGAATGCAGAGAAACTTAGATTGTGTACAGGTTGATGACAAGGACAAGAAGAAACAGCCAATTATTGCAAGGATGATTGATGAATTGAAAGTGCTCTACCCTCAGTATTTGCCTGAAAACATGGGTCTGTCATTTGGACAAAGTGAAGTTGAGTACCTTTGCGAGCGTTTTCTAATCGACTGTCCCAGAACTGTATTGTGTGCTTACAGAGAGTACAAGGACAGAAATGGACAACAGGCCTTAAATGAACTTGACACCCGGTTTAAGTGCATCAATACAATTCCTATCTCCAGTGCAGAATGTGAATGAAGCTTCTCTCAGATAAATTTGAAATGCACAAGCCATGCCTCTCTTAATATAAAGACAATTTCAACTCTGCTGTTTCTATTTGTTGTTGGACCGCCACTGTGCAAATTTAAACCAGAAATGTACGTTAAATCTTGTATTGCTAAAGGACACCGATATGCAACTGAAATGTGCAGTAAAATCTGCAGTAGGGAGGAGAATGACAAGAAGGGTTTCAGGACACTGTGGGCTCTTCTTAAACATTAAGTAAAAAAAAAAAATTCACTTGGCACGGAATAGTGAAGTGAACTGAATGTGTCAGTTAACCAAAGAGTTATGAGTGTTTTTTCCATGATTGATCCATATGGCAGAAGTAAATAAAAGACTGTTTAGAAAAATTGATGCTCTTTTTTTCTGCAATCACCGTTTAGTGACATGTTCTGGAAAATCTGAAAGTGTGTGGTGGGAAATGATCACTGTGTCACTTTTATTTCCTGGTTTTGTTCCAGAAATTATTAATTTACAAATTAAGCACTGGGAAGGGCCAGTGTGTCCTTTTGGTGGGCGTGGTGTACGACAGAATGTTTCAGTCGACGTCATTCTCGCTCGAGAAAATCTCGCTCAAAGTAAAGCTGTACGGGTCGTTCACATATTCTATGAGAAGCACTTCTCACAAAACAGATTCTTTATACACATAAATACTTGTGTATAAATGTTTATTACTACCTTTTCTATGAACATGATTTTATTATAACTGCAGATCAATGACAGTGCGAAATAGCCTACTGTAACGTCTGCGATTATATAAAATAAATAAATAAATCCAACATATATGAACACACACAGACCCTTACAGTCTTTGATATGTTACCAATTACAGAAAAACTACACACAGCATACATTTAGTCCTTATTTGGGTTCAAAAACAACACGTAGCATGACGTAGCCCACAGTAAGTGCAAACCTCTCATCTGTGTCTTTAATCTTCACCAGCACACATACCTTTTTTTGGAGAGTAATTCCTTTATTCTGAGTTCATAATAGTCCAAAAGGCGAATAGTTATACATGGCTGTGTATTCATGTTTAAGGTTGGTGAAAGAATCATTCACTCCTTTGTTTTTTCTCACGTCACTCTAGCGTTTGTCTGTTTGTGAAAAAATTAGATGTCAAAAGCACTTCAATAATCACGCACGCGTTATTATCATTAGCTCAAGAAGTTTGTTATTTCAAATATAGATGCCCACACGAGTGACCACGAGCTCCCTGGAGAAAGTCAAACCGCTCACACTTTTAGACGGCCTCGTAAAACAACAAAACATGACAGATTTTGTTCTTCATGGCTTTGTGGCTGTATATCAAGACACACTACAAGGTTTGTCTGAGCATGGGTCAACCATGGCTTGTTATTATATGTATTTCAAGAGTTCACACTTAGCTGATGAGTGATTATAAAGCTCATTTGGCATGCTGTTCCAGGACAGAGCCCTGAGCTCATAAGATCCTCGAGCCTGGGGCTCCCTCCCGTTTGCAAGGCGAGAGGGGAGTTTGAGCTCAGGTAGATCTCAAGAACTCCCCTGCTGTAGAAGCTAATGAACAGATAGTGATTGCTCTAGAGTTAACTACTTACTAGGGGTATGTCTATCATGTCGAATTGGATTAGTCAGTTAACTTCAGTTGCATGTTTTTGGATGGTGGGTGGTAACCGGGGAAGGCGAGGGAAACCCACATGAGCACGGGGAGAACATGTAAACTCCGCACAGAAATGTTGGGTGGCTTGGTAAGGACTAAAACCAGTGACATTCTTGCTGTGAGGCAGCAGTGCTAACCACTAGGCCACCATGCCACCCATCTAGGAAAGGAGGAGGAGTAAGGGTGGAAGGGGATATTCTTCAAAATGAAGATGGCAGTTATATGGAACTTAGGGTATGTATATTGGCTTAGGAATCATCTGATAGGTGAATCATAAACTGAATAATGTAGGACCATTCGCAAGCAATCATAAGCACATGATTCTCTTAAAATTAGTTTATAAATAAACTTCACTTCAAGAGTTCACACTTAGCTGATGTTGGATTATAAAGCTTGTTGGGCATGCTGTCTCTGAAGAGAACCCTGAGCTCATAAGATTCTCGAGCCTGGGGCTCACTCCCGTTTGCAAGGCCAGAGGGGAGTTTGAGCTCAAGTAGATCTCAAGGACTCCCCAACATGTCTTAATTAACTTGGGACAGCAGCCGTGCATTGAAGAACCTCCCAAAAGGCAATAAATATCAAAGTTATAACCGACTGCTGAATGGAAAGTGTTAGAAAGATGGTACCAGGAGAGGGTTTACATTGAAAAAAGCTGGAACCGATGCAGAGTGTGAATGGTTTAGGTTAGAGTGATGTTGCAAATGCTATGTGTGCTCATGTAGCAGTGTTTAACTGCCGTGATCGGATGGGAAAGTGAGACAGATGTAATAATTTGAATGCAGGATGTATGAGCTCTGATAGAGAGACTCTTAACATGACAGTGATGAACTGTCAGGATAAGCTCAGCGGAGCGTCTTTGCTGCTGCAGAGGTGCGATAGAAGACAGAAGCGAAGAACTCTTACACAGGCGTTTTAACAACTGAGACAGTGCTGGAGAGTGTAATAGTATAAATAAATGGAAGTTTATGTAAGCTCAGACAGGACGCCACTGCTGCGGATGTGGTGCAGAGGAGAATTTAAGCTAAGCAGAGCATCTCTGCAGTTGCAGAGCTGCAATGTAAGTCAATAATAACAGGTAAATATGCTTCTGCGGAGGCATTTAAACTGCTGTGGCTGTGCTGGGGAGTGTGTCAGTAGTGATATGTTAAATGGAAGAATATGTGAGCTCAGGCAGAGTGTCACTGCTGCGGCAGTGGTGCAGAGGGCAAATTAAGCTCAGTACAGCTTTTCTGCTGTTGCAGAGGTGCGGTGGAAGTCAATATTGAAAGGCAAGTACGCTTCCGCGGAGGTGTTTTAAATGCTGTGGCAGTGCTGGGGAGTGTGTCAGTAGTGAATGGCTAAATGGAAGTATGTGTGTGCTCAGGCAAAGCGTCACTGCTGCGCCAGTGATGCAGAAGGAGAATAAGGCTCGCGGAGCATCTCTGTTGTTGCAGAGGTGCAGTGGTAGTCAGTATTAGAACTTTATGAGTGCTGTATAAAAGCACTTCATGAGAAGTGCTTTATGGAACTTTATGAGAGAGTATAAAATGTATAAATATTGTCATTAGTGAGATGAAAGTGAAAAGGGCTCAGCTAGAGCGCCACTGCTGTTGCAGTGGTGCAGTGGGTGAGTGTAGCTCTGCAGAGCGTCTCTGCTGTTGCAGAGGTGCGGTGGTGGTCGGTATTGGAGAGTTATGAGTGATCCCGCAGGAATGTTATGGCTCGTTTCCACTGACTGGTACGGTACGGTACGGTACGGTTCGGTTTGGTACGGGTCACATTTATCAGGCTTGTGTTTCCACTAACAAGGGTACCCTTTTGGTGGGCGTGGTGTATGACAGAAAGTTTCGGTCGACGTCATTCTCGCTCGAGGAAATGTCTACAATAAAGCTGTATGGGTCACTTACATATCATATGAGAAGGGCTTCTCACAAAACAGATGCTTCATACACATAAATACTTGTGTAGAAATGTTTATTACTAACTTTTCAATGAACATGAGTTGATTATAACTGCAGATCAATGAGAAACAGCCTACTGTAACGTCTGTAATTATATTAAATAACTAAATAAATGAACATATATAAACACATACAGCCCCTTACAGTCTCCGATATGTTACCAACTACAGAAGAACTACACACAGCAGACATTTTCGTCCGTATTTAGGTTCAAAACAACTCAAAATATAGCCTACAGTCAGTGAAAACCTCTTATCTGTGTATGTAATCTTCAGCAGCACATGCAGCCTCTGTTAGAGAGTAATTCCGTCATTCTGAGTTCATATTAGTCCAAAATGTGAAGATAATAAGTTAGTTATACATGGCATTTTGTTCATGTTTGCTGAAATGTGTGCTCCTTTTTTTCCAGCTTCTCCTTTGTTTCTTCACGCTTCACTCTCGCGTTTGTCAGTGTCTGACAGGATCGGCTTTCAAAAGCACATCAAAAATCAAGCGCAGGTTATTATCATCAGCTCAAGAAGTTTGTTATTTCAGATATAATGTTAGACGCGCGCGAGGGCTAGCAAGAAAGCGAAACCGCTCGCACCTCAGACTGGCTTGTAAAAAACTACGTGGCACAGGGTAAATCTGCTCTTCTTCTTGGCTTTGTGGCTGTTTATCAAGATGACGACAAGGTTTGTTTGAACCCCGGTCGACCATGGCTCGTTATTATATGTATAAATCATTCCGCTGTAATGTCTCGGCTCGTCGGCTGTGTATTTCAAACATGGCGGGTTTTTTGTTTTCATTCTGGCTTGTTGCGTAAGTGAATGACGCCTCTCTGTAAACCAATAGAGTTCAGCTGCGCGTGTGGCTCTGCCTTTTGGGACCCTTTCTTGTGTTTGGTACCCTTTCGAAACGGTGCCGAAAAAGTGGTACAGTATGGTTCGGTTCGGTACACTTTTTGACAGTGGAAACGGCCATAAAAGCGTACCAAACCGAACCGTACCGTACCACTCAGTGGAAACGGGCCATTATATACTGTCAGTAGTGATATGAAGAGAAGAAAGTGAATAAGGGCTTAGCTAGAGAGTCACCCCGGTTGCAGTGATACTATGGGTGACTGTAGCTCAGCGGAGCGCCCCTGCTGTTGCAGAAGTGCAGTGGTGGTCAGTATTGGAGAGTTATGAGTGCTTCCGCAGGAACTTTAAATTCTGTCAGTAGTGATATGTAGAGATGAAAGTGAATAAGGTCTCAGCTAGAGCGTCACTGCAGTTGCAGTGGTGCTATGGGTGAGTGTAGCTCAGCAGAGCATCTTTGCTACTGAAAGGTGTAGCGGGTCAGTATGAAGGCAATGTGCGCTCCTGCAGATGCATTTACTACTGTATTCGTGAGGGGGAGTGTGACGATAGTGGTATTTGGAAATGTAAGTGTATATAAGCTCATTTAGAGTGTCACTGCTGCAGCAATTGAAACTTGAGGCGACCCCTAAATAGGTCAGAGCTGTGGTGAACGAGAGTAAATGGAAGTATGGGATAGCTCGAGTTTGGAGGGAAAAAATCAAAGGAAGAAAAAAGGGGAAGGGTAGTGAAGGAGCTTCTATGTCAATAGGAGGGGGAATAGAGGAAATGGCAAAATCGTGCTTATGCCTAGAAATGCATGTAGTTGGAGGTCGACTGAAGAGGATCAGCTGGGGTTCCCTGGGGTGGTATTGCTTTCCTGTGGTGTAAGAATGCTAAGAGTGTTTGTAATGGGTGTGTGGGGGAGGGGATTTCAAAAATGTATATAGAATGTCCTTTGCGTAATTGATCTGTTTGCTTTCCTTAATAAAGAAAGATAGAGTTTCTTCATCCTGCAAAGTTAGATCAGATATGGTGGGGTGAATTGTGGTATTAAAATTTGATGTTAGTTCAGAACATCTCAAAAAACAAAAAAGGCTAGTGTGAATACGGCATTGAGGGTATGTGCTGTGTGAGTGAAAATGTATTCTTTGCATAGAGTGTGAATGCATTTAGAATGGACGTGGAATGTAATAGGTTGGATGAGGGTCAGCTTCTGGAGCAGGCTGCCATGATCTCTAAAAATAGAAACAAGAGAGAATCAAAAATGAATATTTTTACAACATGGCATATGTACAGCAGACAAAATGAATTGTTTTAGCTGATATCCATTCGAGGCTTCTTAAAGGGCCATGAAATCGCCACTTTTGGTTCAAGTCTACCTCAGAATTTTTTCAAAAAATGCATCATAATTGGCAGGGAGCACCGCAATCAGAGGCAGGAGTGGGCGTGGCCAGCAGAGCAGGGGCGAAGGAGGGGAGTGAACAACTGTTGTCAGTTGGCTCACAAAATGAGACACAAACCGTGAGGAGACCCATGATTTTATAGTTTACAAAGTTAGAATGCAAAGAAATAAACTGTAATTTAATGCCCTGCTACATTTGTTATTTGTAACTTCATATACACACAACCACAATTTATATCATTATAAAGATAATCGTGTTTAAACACTAAATGAGGACTTCTCCCTTCTTGTTTTTTTTTTCTTTTACTTTAAACAGTGATAGAGCTACACTTCCGGAGTTTCTGCTTAGCAGCAAATAAAACAAATTCTTCTTTATACTCAAAACCAAAAAGCTTCCTATAAAAAAATTTATATAATATTGTAGTAGTTAAACAAATAAAAAGAAAAGAACAATTTAGTTTTTATATGGAACTCAGTTTTAATCTATTTTTATGGGGTTTTTTTTCAGAAAGATGAGTGTCCACCTTTTCTTCAGACAGCACAGATCTGCTTGATTTGACTGTCACCTGCCATTTTAGTGGATCTGAAAGCAGGAATTATCTGACTGAAATGGGCTTTTAAAGGAATAATGTAACGGGGCTCTATTACATTTAACATTTTCTTAAAACCCAAAATTTCCACTACCGATTAAGGTCTCTCATATCCAGAGCTATAAATGTACCGATCGCCTCTGTGATTTGTTTTGCCCTGTTTTAATCTGTAGGAATTGCCTGTCTGAATGTTGTTCCAGTTACTGATTCTGTGATGTCAGTATAAATTAGTTGATATGCTCAAATTTTACCGCTAAAATAGCTTACTGTTACTGTCATAGCAATGTCATTGTTTTTTTCCACCATGGTGGAATCTGAAGAGCCGTGGGGGCGTGTGTGCGCGACGTATCTGAAGAGCGGTGGAGGCTTGTGCGTTCGATGTACCTGTGCGGCGGGGGTGAGTTGTGCCCAACGTACCTGAAGAGCTGGGAGGGATGCGCAACGCTCGATTTCCGGAAGATTATCATTCGTTTGCGGGCATCCGGAAGTCTCTATGCATTTGTGGGAGACTACTGAAACTTCTGGGAGACTTGGAATGTCTGGGATTACATTAAGGTTACTAGCCATTTTGCGAGCTAGTGTAGCGCGTGCCTGACTGGAGTAGTCTTTGGAGGTGGGCGGGTGTGGTGATATGTGAACAGGTTATTGAGATTGGCTGTTTTGTGTCGGGGTCCAGGGTAACGGGGTGGAGCCAGCACGAGCAGGCTGACACAGAAGGCAGCAAAATTGCTAATGAGCGCATGCTTTAATAAAGTGATATTCTAAGTTCAAAAGCGATGGGACAGCATGTTGTCTGCCACGTCATTTTGGATGCCATGTTGAACATTGTTGCACTCAAAACATTATATTTTGTACTTATTCTCTTTAATCTGTTTAGATGTTACTGTATATATATATATATATATATATATATATATATATATATATATATATATATATATATATATATATATAGTTTTTTTTTTTATCCACTGCCAACATCAAACACTGAACTTTAAAAATGATGTCACCACTTAGTGTAACTGTGTGAATGGAATGTTTGTTATGGGCTTTAATCCATGATTAAATAACATTACGTTTGGAATCTTAACATGATTAAAATCACAAGTATATCTGGCCCAATTCATTCACAAAGTCTTTTGCAACTGGGTCCATTCATAAACTATCAAGAGATAGAGGGCGGAGCCATCTCATGTTTGGTAGCTTCTTGGATAGCTTCTTCTCCTTTCAGCTATTGGCTCAATGAAGTGTTTATCAAAAGTGCAAAAGGTCGGCGTCCATTTTGTTGACCAAAAATCATTAGTGTTTATGTCTGAAAGACACAATTCTACTGAACACATTCCAGCGACTAGTTTGGATGATAAAAGTGCATTCCATGGATGTTTATCAATGTATGAATATGTTGTGGACTAATGTTTTATGGATTGGATTGCCTGGACCCTTGCAGTCAAATTACTTCAAGCTGTTAGAATGTTATGGATCTGTGGACAGGCGGTAGGCTTGAGAAGTGAGTTTTTTTTTTTTTTTGGGTTGAAATTATTCTAGTCAAGCGAATCTCATCTTTCAAAAGATTTATAAAATGTTTAGTCTTTGTTGGAGAGTTGTTATTTTTCCCCCTTAAAGCATGCCATGTACGTTACCGTGGGTGGATCGCTAGGAGATCGGTGACAGTTCAGCTTCATTGCAAAATCAGAAACAGTTTTATAGCCAAGTGTGCTTCACACACAAGGAATTTGTACTTAAAATGACAACAGAAAATAAATATGAAAAATGCGATAAACATTAAACAGAGATGCAGTTAATCAAAAAAGATCTGGATGTTTAATTGTATGTACAGGTTTGTTATAAATATACAGGTTATAAGGTGCTGTGTACCAGAGATGTATAAAGTACTAGAGACCCAGACTTAAGTAAAAGTACAAGTACTCTATCAAAAAGTGACTTGAGTAGAAGTAAAAGTGCTCTTTAAGCACCATACTTAAGTGGAAGTACTAAAGTATTTAACATTTTTTGTACTTAAGTATTGCAAGTAGTTTATTTCAAAATTTACTACTCAAGTACTGAAAGTAAAAGTACAAGTATTGTGTAATGTAGTTATTAAAGAATGCAGTCAAAAGACATCATATTGTTTTGTTTATTTTAAATCTCTTTTTTGGGGGCACGTCATTAAGCAGAATGAAAAGAAACATGACTTACAATACTGTTTTTCTCTCACGCTTGAACCACAGATCTGACAGATTATAACAGCTTTAACACACACCTTTCAAAGTTGTGTGTCACAAAAACAGTCCATAATCCACTCAAAACGCTATTGAAACCCATTTTCGGAGCACAATTTACTGGTTGTAAACGCTGTAAACGAACGTTCTAATTCACTTGATTTTGATTTTATTGTAAAAAAAAAGAAAACGTGTGTATTACTGTGTTAAATGAAAATCTGAAATATTTTATGGCTATGATTTAGTATTCAAAAATGTTTCATTTTGATTATGTTTTAATTAAATTGGTCTTAAACTTCATATTTTTATTGTATATTTATTCATTCTGGTACTTTTACCATAAACCAACATCTCAACCATTTGGTAGAGGCTGATATTTTAGAAATTATGGGATGTGTTGGGGGAAAATGTATTGATTGTGTTAACTAGTGACATTAGGAGTTAAGAAATGCAATAAACATGACATGTTTCCCCCCTTAAACGCAACTTTTGTAAAGCATCTGCTGCATGTTGGTGTGTCAAATATAGCCATACTTTAGAATGCTTAGTTTAAGCAAATTAGATAAATACGATGATGCGTCGCTCACCGCATGTGCCGTACTGCGCACTTTGCCTTCTATAAGCAACAAGAACAAACGCCTGACATCGCTGACATCCGTATCCCTCAAAGCTGTTTAGAATTAAATATTTAGATATGGTGTGACACAACGCATACTTATGTGTGCCTTTGATCCACCCCTTGATGCTTCTTAAGGGCGTCACACATCGGATGTGCAATTCAGAGCAGGGACACGGCACACACATGACAGTTGAAAGTATCACATACCAGACGCGCACATTCGCATGTTATTTAAAATGAAACTATTCAGATGGTGCTTTGTGGCATGGCAGAAATATAAACAGTGTCCTGAGTCGACTTGCCGTGCCAATGTGTGTACCCTGATAGAAACCTATGTTTAGAATTCTAAAATGCATGACGCTGCGTGTCTTCGAGTGGCGCTTCTGGTGCGTGACCTGCTTTACGTTCTTGTCGCAGCACCAGTGGCACCAGTTACAAAGGTATGGCACCGGGTTTCAGTACCCAACCCTAGTTATAAGGTGCTGTGTTCAAGTGCGTATGAGAAGGTATTGCAAATGTTTATTGCACAGTAGGGGAATATGGTTTTGGCAGCTGAGCCGAAACAAATATTTTTTAATACAGAACAGTTTATTTTACATGTAATCAAATATTTTCAGTAGAGCTCTAAAATACCCTAAATATTTATATCAAATAAACAATTAAAAAAATAATTTGCAGAAATATTTTGTGTTATTGTTTTAACACAATTAATTTGAGTCTGACTCTAGAAGTCTTTAAACTAATCTAGTGATTATATTTTTATTGTAAAAGTTATTTGATGCCGTTCCCAGTGATTACAGTTTAAAACTTAAAGGATGCATAGAGCACATCAGTCAGTGAACAAGAGCTCAAACGTGCCCACATTTAACTTGTTGAACATTAAACAGAAAAGTGTTTCAGTGCTGAATCAAAATCATTCTGTGAGGTGCATTTCGTAAATGAACTGACAACAAATTACTTTATTTTAATTAACATATAAATAAATACTGTAATAAACGTATATCTTCATTGTCTGTTCATGTTGGTAAAAACATCATTAACTAATGGAATTATATATATATATATATATATATATATATATATATATATATATATATATATATATATATATATATATATATATATATATATATATATATATATATATATATATATATTCTGACACTTCAATACCAAGGACTATACATAAATGACTATAGGAGGCCTTTTTTATTTTTACACTTTAATGGTATCTAAAATTTCATTTATTTTGCATGTATTAGGCTACTTTAATGGGCATGTAAATACGGTAACTGCTGTAAACAATTTTAATACTAGCAGCAAACAATCTTCTCAGTGAACAGTGTCTGTCAAATCAAGGTACATTTTATTTGACAAAACAAAACCCTTGTGAAAGATAAGGAAACGTGCAGAATGGCTCATAATTCAACAAAGTTGCAGTATGAACTGTAACAAGTCAGTAGATCAACTTCAGTTTCCATCTCACAAGTTTATCAAACAATCTGTCTACAAAACTAATCCTGCTTTTAGAAAGTCTTTCCATTTTGATTGAATTTTCCAGTAAACAAAAAGTATTTATTGTTGCATTACAATCAGGGCCTTTTTGAAACAGCTGTACTGATGGCCTCATGGGATATATATGTATCTATGAATAATCATAGTGTATTCTTTCATCTTTACAAATATAATTCATTTGACATACGGCATCAGGTCATCTGCAGGTGTTTGAATTTGGCCTTTCACTTTAAACAAAAACAACAGAAATATCTTCAGTAAAATACATCTTAGCAGCTCCTTGAGGAAACATCTCACCACAGTAGGATTTTCATAGAGGTAACCTTGTTTGCAAGTACTTAAACAGAAGATGAATATTGCATTGTTTCAATGTGTGGCATTACAAATGATTAAATATAAAGAAACAGATACAACACAACCAACTGTCATTGGTTTCTAGAATCCTCAATATAGCGTATTGCTTTTGATTGAGAAATATCTAAAAACAAAATTACTGAGTAGTCAAAATACAGCTTATTATGCAGGATTTCACATTTTGGGTCCACTAAATTATATTTATATTTAAAAAAAAAAGTTGAAGTACTGTAATTCTTACCAATGAATGAGGTGTTAACAGTGGAGTGATGCTGATTAGGTAGCTTTCTTCTTTTCCTACACTGTAAAACCCAACAGTCAACTTTATCAAATGAAATGAGTGTAGTTAACTCAAAATTGACTGAAAGTTAATTCTACTCATTTGAAAAGTTTTTAACTCAGTATTGAAGGTAATGGGTTAATTAAATACATCATTACTTCAACTTCAATGGAGTAAGTTCACAGTACTCATATAGATTAGTTTTTTAACTCAAATGGTTTGTAGCAATCGGTTTCCTCAAATAGTTTGAGTTACCTTAACTTATTTGGGTTTTACAGTGTAGTTATTGACTAGATCCCCCCTCTTTCTCTTTGCAGTACTGATATTCTATAGAATACTATGCTCGGCTAAAGGCATTCATTTACAAGCAGATCTGTAACAACTTCATATCACATTTGTATAAGATTATCTCTTGCTATAGATTAATACTAAAGTGACAGACAAGTGTTGGACAAATAAGCAATATGTCTTCATTATTACATATTTCCAAATAAAAAATGAAGACGCACATCAGCAGTCATCAGCACCATTACCCATCAAAAGTTTGCTTTGCCATCTAAACATTCATCTAAAAAGCAGTAAAAAGAGCATCTTCATCGAGCAAAATAAAAACAATCATTTCCAATCTTGAAATTGCGAACAATTTTAGGAAGATTCTACAGAAAGGTTGTTATGGAGACATGGCAAAAGTTTTAGACTGAAAGAAAAACAAATCCAGTGCTTCAATATTCTCAAACGTAGTGTGCAAAGCTTTTTCAAGAGATCACAATTACTCTGTGAGAGAATCTAAAGATTAGGGTTGGGTCGATAGACAATGCCATCGTCCATTGTCGATAGACATCACGAAGCAGTGCACGTCGGACAGTTTATCAAGGATATACCGCTGGATCGCGTCTCACTATAGTTGTTAAATGTGATATTTAATTAATCTGGTCTCTATCTAACGACTCTTCGGTCTTTTGAATCTATCAGGTAACGTGTCACAGCGTCAGTACGATGCTTCTATCTTTCGTTTTCACGCTTGTACTTAGTAATTTTAGCAAAAACTTCAGATACTGTTGGTGGGTTGCTGTTGGTTGTGCACCTTTTTTACCAACCAAGTTTGTCCACGCCATGATAACGACACAGATCACTCTGCCTATTCATGCCAGAGTCCCGCGGAAAAAGTGATTGACAGGTGGTAATTTGTGTGTAACTTAACTTTATTTATCTAAGATTTGGTTATGGGTAAAACAAAGACCATGCGGGTCAGGTAGTTGAAACGGTAGGCTTCAAAAAATTAATTCATTATGAATTAATTATTCATTCATAAACAATTAATTTACCGATGCCATCGTCCATCATGATGTTTCACATCTGACATTGTACGATGCCAAATTGGTCGACATCGCCCAACCCTAGTAAATATCTGTTTTTCATTTTTCACAAATGTATAGCTTTTTTAGGCAAATGCTAAACTCCAAGAGAATGGCAAAATAATTGAATCTATATAATCACACTGTTAAAAGTGATTAGTTGATTTTACTTTTAGAAAGTTAACACATTGCCTTGAAATTACTTAGCCAATAAACTATGTGCACAATTATACAAAAAATATGTTAAGTCAACTGAACAGTTCTAAGTTACAACAGATTAAGACTTTTTTTATTGCTTCCAAGTCAGTGGGTTTACTCCTTTTTTAAAATAAAGTAATTAATAGCTTTTTACATTTCACAATAGAATGCAGCACTTCTCATTTTGGGGTAACATTATTAAATTTTACGCTGTAAAAAGTATCTGTAAATTAGCAGTTTTTCGTATTTTGTGATTCATGCTTTTCCTCTCCCTTTTTATTCATGCTTTTGAATTGCATTATGGCACTTCGATCTTTCTTCCAACAAATTTTAACCTTGAAACGTTCAAAAAAGTGACTTTTATGAACATTTTTAATAGTTTACAGTGATATATTGTCTGAGTTGGTGTTGTGTATTACGGTACAAAAACCTTGTTATAAACTGCCAGTGCATTTTCTGTTGTTTTACAGACTTATTTCTCTGTATGTTGTTTCTTATACATTATGTCATTACTAAATTATATTATAACTGCTAAAATGTCAATAAAAGTCACTTCGTTAAACTGTAAAGTTGAATTTTCAACATCAAAATTTAACAGATCCCATAACACAATTCACAACTATAAATAAGCAGAAACTGTTAATTAAGTGTGGATGAGCACAAACCCTTTTGATTTAAAAGTACCGCATTTTTTTTTTGCCAAGTAGTTTTTGAAAATTTTGCCAAGAAGTGCTTCCCTTAAAGGTGCAGTATGTAAGTTTGACACCCGGTGGTTGAACTAGGTATTGCACTCCTAAATCAAAACAAACGTAAGTGCAGGTTGTCGAATTGAGGACAGGAACGAGTGTTCTAAATAAAAGCAACGCACCCAATAGAAGGAATATTTTACATATTAAAAGGAGTTTTTGTCCTAACCAACACCTCGAATTGATATATTAGAAACTGCTTCTATTTCTCACAGGTGATCAACAGAAAACTTGATGACAATGATCACCTCAGGTGCACCTCATGTGCTTTATTTAATATAACATGCTAATAATGTGAGTTTGAATACCATTTTACATGACATTTATTGCCATATACTGAAAGCAGCAGCAGATCTTGAAAATATGATTAACTGTTTGAAATTGAACTTTAGAACCAAACACATATCAGTGATTCAGCATCTACATTAATAACATTAAAGAGGTTTATTATGTATTAAATTGATTATAAACCTTACCACGCTTACGCATGCTTTCAGAGCCTTTCTGAACGAATGAATGGAATAAACGGTTTTCCACCAAGGCAACCCGGAGTGCTGAAATATAATTGGCTAAACTGGCATTGAGCAGATTAAAATTACCAAAACAAAGACAGATGTTCTGCCACGGAAAACAAATTTTCAAAGCAGAATATCTGACTTCAGCATTGTTTTTCAGATAAACAAGTATGTTCACTTAGCTTGTTTCTTAAATATCTGCAAACATATTATTGTATTTTTATGCTTTAGAAGAGTCAAAAACTTACATACAGCACCTTTAAACTTTGCACTATTTGACAAAACTTTTGCATTCTCTAAATGAATCTTAGCATTCGCTCGCAAAACTTGACCAGTTTGAGAAAATGCTAAATCTGTTGTTAAAAATGTTAATGGCTAAAATATGAGCAAAACAACAGCTTATAATCTCCTGAAAAAGTGTAATATTGACATTTTAAAATGCAAAAACAAAAAGCATTAAAATCTTGTTTCTTGTGGTCCTGAAATATTACAAATTCGTTTACAGTATACCTGGGATGCAACTGATCGATACAGGCAGTTTTTTGATCAAGTGATGAAAAAAATTTGGCTGAAGCACCAAAACGTTGCACTTAAGATGCACTTAAATGTTACTTATTACAGTTGGAATGAAAAAAGTCCTAACCACATTGTATCTAGAGCTATAGGACAGAAGGTCCACAGCACCGAAGGTCATGCTATTACAGTGCCACAGATCAAACTAAGCTGTGAACACCAGGAATGAATGAACATGAACCACCTGCATCTCAGGTATGATTAAAAAGGATCGCTTTTTTGACTGGTCAGTTATAGACCGACAATTTATACAACCTCATTGCAACCCAACATTTGGCATCAATGACTGGTGCGACTAACTCAAAATTCTCCATTGCTACAGTGATGGCTTGACCTGTCGTGTAATCACAGTTTATGCAGATTAAACAGGGTTACGGGGGGTTGGACAGGTTTAGCCAATTATCTACTTAAGACGAATTTGTAGACAAATGTCTCAGTATTGCTGATGGCTCTGTAACAGATTCACACTGACAAAGACAGGAGACCAAATGAGAGTTGGTGAATAATGGCCATTGCTTCAAATTGCATCATTTTCCACATATTTTTGCAGACATACACTTTGTTGACAACCATTAGAGTGCTGCAGCGATTCCTTCCTTTTGTAGGCCAACCAAGAAGTTAGCATAACACTAATTCCCTCAATGAAAACCCAACAGATTCTCTGTGACCAACACATTATGATCAACATGATAATATTCAAAATTAACACTTTTATTAAGCCGAACTAGAAGCCAAAAAAGGTAAATGTAGGCTATTATTATACTACACCCCAGTTACATGATAACAACTTGATCTACTTTTTCAGTCTTTTTCTATTTAAAAAAAATGTCCCTGAAAGACTGAGAATAGCCAAAGACTTTAGAATACTCAAGACATGTCACTCGTAGCATTTTGAATTGGCAAAAAGAGTCAATATGGTGAATAAAGCCAAAGTCCCATTAAAGCAAGTAATTTCACTTTGCGGCCATCTTTGAAACTTCTCTCAGGCAGTATGCTTGGGCATTCTGTTTGAATGGGGAAACATCAAATTCTTCAAAACTGCTTGCTAAGCTTACGATTCCATTTCATATTACAAATAACCAATGAAATTATACAACAACTGTCTCTTTAGTTTCATTTCTAAATATTTGTATGACACAAAATCTGCAGAAACTCACGTCCGGTCCGATCCCCTCCCCCGGAGAATTGTCATTCTATAGCGATCACTGATTGGCTTCTGTACTAGAAGGCGGGCTTTATTCGCCATATAGCGTTCGATGGTTGGTTCTTGTACTAGAAGGTGGGGCTTCATTAACCATGTTGACAGTTACACTTTTCCCCATTCAAAAGTATACGAGTCACATATCTTGTGTATTCTATAGTCTTTGATAAAGCCCCCCTTCTAGTACAGGAGCCAATCATCAATTGCTATAGACTAACGATACTCAGACCAGACGTGAGTTTGTGCAGATTTTGTGAATCAGACGTTTAGAAATTAAACTAAAAAGACAGTTGTTGTTTAATTTTATTGATGATTCCTAATATGAAATTCAATCAAGATCATAATCTTGGCAAGCAGTTTTGCAGAACTTGATGTTTCCCCATTCAAACAGAATGCCCGAACATAAAGTAACACAAAGTAACGTGTTTTTTCTGTTTGTCATGGTGACACTTTATATCCCTGATATACCTGTCTTGCTGTTTACCAACAGCTACCAACTGCCTTTTGTAAATAAAAAGAAAAATAAAAGTAAATGGCTTTTTAAAAAATATTTAAAAAAAAACAAAACAAAAGATGTGCTTATTTTACAAAGGTATATAAAAAACATCTCAATATTTAAGTTTTTTTTTAAAACAAAGATTATTTTGAGTGTGTTTTGGGAAGTTAGGGCCATAATGGATAAAAAAAAAAAACTAACAATAAAACAGCCAGTAGGTGGCAGCAAATCCAACAAAAAACAAAAACAAAAAAAACAACAAAAAAACAAAAACAAAAAGCTGATTCAAATAAAAACACTACCAACTATCAAGTATCAATCACTGAATCATTAGCCCCTTTTACACAGTGATATTGGTAAATATCTGTAAAATTACCGGAATGACTTTACCAGTGAAAAAAAATGCTGTTCACACAGGCAAGAACATTCCGAAATTTTTCCAGAAAAGACCATTCACACATCCATTCTAAAATACAGATAAATTCTGACATCATTAACTAGAAAAGACCTCTAAACGGCTGCGCTTGTATTTGTAAACAGAAGCCGACAGGATTTTGGTACATAATATGTGTGCATGCTGGCACTCACCGGCTGCTTCATGTAAACACGCGTCAAGCAACTGAAGCAGAGCTTGAAGGTTAACAAAAAGCAGTTTATCACAAGCATTTTATCCATAATTTTTTCCACAGTTGGCATTAAAAAGAAACATAGAAACGTTATCTGACTAACATCTAGCAGCTAAATATTCAAAGGCTTTTATTTTCGTACACAGCGCGGCTGGGAATGCATCTGAATGTTCTACTTGGTATGAGTAGACCTCTCACGTCTCTTTCCGGCAATTTTCCTTCTGCGTTCACACAGCGTAGCATTCCAGCAAATTACCGGTAATGTTATTACTTCTCTTTCCGGAAAATTTCCGGAACAAATTTACCTGTATTTTCAAAAAGGGCCTGTTCACACATGATCCCTTTCCAGAAAATCTCTGGTAATTTTCCGGAAAGGTCTGTATGTGTGAAAGGGGCTATTGACTCATGTGATTCGTATTTTTTATTAAGAAACAAAGATGAGATGCACAAATGTTTTGTACTACGTTCATTGTCATAGCATAATAAATACATTTTAAAAAATAAGTGACCATATCTTGAATAAAAAAGTATCCCTAACTTAACTTTCTATTTCTTGATTTAAAAAAAAAAATTATATGACATTTGCAACAAATTAAGTAAAGAAATTAATAATAAATATATAAATAACGAGTTAAAATGCTCGTTTAGCATTTTAAGAGTTGGAGTTAAAATGCTAGTTTATGGGTTTCGGCTTACAATATGCATCTTCCAAGCAGCACTCTACAGGATGTCCTAATTTCCTCAACCAATGGGCAATTAAGTTAGCCCTAAACACTTTTTGTCATGGTCAGTGGTCAGTGTGAATGTGCCTTTGGAGACAAATTATTGCAGTTTTAAATCCTTTCTCTCAAAGTTCCCATGAATCATGGGGAAAGAATCATCTCTGCTGGTTACTGAGACTCTCTTTGAGTAATCTTACACACAAAGGCAAAATACCTCACCTATTCCTGTAATGATTAAATTCAGCATGTCTGCAAACTCAATGTAACCTCTGTATTGCTTGTACCAGTTTTTCACAAATCCATGAGCCAGATGAAGAGTTCAGAGTCTATGTGCTGAGGTCTGAGCGAATACTTTAGTGGTTAATCCCTAAAGCATGGCGATGCTCTCTGGTGTGCAGTTGAGGTGTGTGGATGTGCTGCTGCCTCCGGGTGACTTCAGACCACGGGCGCCACATCCCATTGCAACACCCTTACTAATGCCCCCCATGATGACTGCTGACCCTGGATGGTGATGTTGACTGCGTTTCATTAAGGCCGCCATCATGGTGTCAGTGTTGACAGTGCCAAACTCATAAGTAAAGGTGCCGTAATACACTAGGACCAAAACCGTGAAGACCCATTCACAGATGGCTGCAGCATGCTGCAAAACAAAACTCTCATGCACGAAGAAGACACCACCTTGAATAGGAAGAATGAAGTTAAGGAATGTGCACACAGTAACATTCAACATTAAAAACACATGGTTAGACTGTTAGGATTGGCTCACATACAAAAAAGAAAATTATTTTATTAATTACTCACCCTCATGTCATTCAAATCCCCAAATACTTTTATACATCTTTGGAGCACAAATTAAGATCGATTAGATAAGGTGTGCTCAACCCAGTTCCTGGAGATCTACCTTCCTGCAGAGTTCAGCTGCAACCTTGATCTAACGCACCTGTCTATAATTACCAAGTGCCCCTTCAGATGCTACTTAGGTGGTTTAGTTGTGTTTGATCAGGGTTGAAGCTAAACTCTGCTGGAAAGTAAATCTCCAGGAACAGGGATTGAGCACCCCTGGTTTAGATGGAGTCTGAGAGTTCAGGGCTTGACGCTAACTTTTTTCATTAGGAGCACATGCGCTTTTAAGTTGAAAAATTTAGGAGCACATTAAAGAATTTAAGGAGCGCAGTAAAAATGTATAAAATAAATTATGTTTTTGCTCGTACACGAGGAGATCTTTAATAGCAAAGCAGTTTCATTTATTTGAATACAATAGGTTTTATTTTACTGTAACAACAACTTAAATAGTATTTAATAGTTATTTATAATTTTAGCTACATGACGGTAGCGGTCCACAGCAGGACCGGGATCAAATTGCTCTAATGAAGGCCTCTCGAAACTGATCTGAATCAAGTCTTCAGTTGTGGACATGCCTAGACAGCTTCTTGTTGAATTTTTGATCCAGTTTCGAGCTGAAAAAATATCTTTCACACTGGCCAGCAGAAACAGGGAGTTATTGTTATAAGTTAATAAAAATGTGCAGTATCACATAGTGCAAACATTCACATGACCAGAGCGAATTTAATCTGTGTTTGTATCATAAGATGATTATGGCTGTATCAATGGTCCCAAACAAAACATTATTAATAATTTACAATATTTGTTTTAATACTGGTTACATCAAAAGTTCTGATTGCTTTCTCAAATGCTTCTGATACTTTCTCAAAAATATTGCTGGAGTGCAAGACAGAACATTTTATTCTGTCAAAATGATCTAAAAGTAAAGTGAGTGAGAAAGATGCAAGGATTCAAGTATAACTTAATCTCTTGATAGAAATTAAACCTTAAACTCTGTTTTCATAAGATAGACAATGCTTTAATTGCATCCATATTGTAGTTAAGTGCAAGAAATTGAATGTCTTCAGTGCTTCCCACAGGTCTGAAATATACTGGCAGTGGTGGCTAGATTGAAACACACATTTTCCTCATGGCATATAAAATAATGTGACTTTCAAGAATATTTCTATTTAGCCGAATTTAATAAATTTGCATAATATATTACACAGTTCAAACCCTAAGTAATGCCATCCTTTCAATTCAACTTTAATGGCTCTCAGCAACAAAATAATTTTGTATTCTGTTATTATTATTATTATTATTTATTTTCTTATAACTGACAATTTTTTTTAAGTTTAGCACTTAACACCTTTTACATGACACTGTTTCTTTTCAGTGTGTTTACGTAACGTAAAAAAAAAAACTGTTGAAATAAAAAATAAGAAATAAGAAATTTCACTCTTAGAGTCATGTCCATCACTGAAAGGTAAAATCTGCTCTCTCACTCTGCTGTAGGCTTGGTGCTGCTGAGAGATTGAGTCGCACCGGCCAAAGTTTGCGTATAAAGTAATGCAACAACGCATTCTGTTACGACAGATATCGAAAGCGAAAGGAGAATTCTGGACATTTTAGGAGATTTAGAAATCCCCGGTCCAATGCATTTTTAAATCCCAAATAGAGGACATGTCCGGTAAAAAGAAGATGTATTGTCACCCTAAATAATGAGCTGGTCAGTCTATTTACTAAATAAACCAGTAGAGATGTGCTGTTGAGAGCGTCCACGTGTGCTACGATCACAATAGATTTCCAACATAATGCACCATAACACACATTGAGAAACAGGGTGAGGAACATGTTGTTTTATCGTGACCAAGTGAATTAAGTCATCAATCAAGCGTATTAAATAAATTCGCACATGTGCGACTAAATACGTTTTCCAGTTCTCAATCTCAGTGTGAGCTGGCCTTAACACTGGGAACATTCAAACCTGCTTGCGATGCGAGATTAGGTGTAAGAGTAAAACTTAATGTGAGGCGTCAATCCAGCTTCTCTTGCTGCTACGTCCATGTTGCGCGCATTGTCAGTAACGACAGCAATGATACAAGTAGCCCTTTCACATCCCCACTCATGAATAGCTGCTTTTAAATCTTCTGCTATGTTTGACCCAGTATGCGTGTCAAAAAGCGGACGAGTCTGAAGCAATGACTGTAAAACCGAAATGTTGTCAGACGTCTGACTTTTAAAAGGATGGGACATCCTCTATTTTAACTCCACTCATCTTGCCTGCTAACGTCAACATTACTGCTGCTAGTTCAAGCAATCTGAACTCACATGCAACAGCAGGTGGAGCATAGCTCACGTGCAAACATCTCAACCAATAAGAGAAAACGGACGTCATATCGCAATAAAATAGTCATAACGCCACGATGCATATGGTGTCATTTTTGCATCGCATTAAATCGTTACACCCCTAGTATATACTTATATATTTTACTGTAAATAGCGATTTCCAGTTCAAGTGCCACTCCACTGATCAAGTACATTCAAGTATTTTTAGTAAGGATACTGAGGACAAGCGATACGAGAGCTCCAGCCGAGAGAGCCACACGTACATGAGCCATCCAGTAGTCCAGTGCGGTCTCTGCTATACGGTATGTCAGAACACACTGCAGACATACAAACAGCAAGCCTGCGGGGAAAGCTACACCTGCTCCCACATAGTGAAGCGTCTTGGCATGATCCACCTGAGGAAAACAGAGAAAGAAAGAGTGAGAGAAATGCAAGACTATTTAGATTGATATAAAACGGTGAAGTTATAAGCCAACTTACTTGGAAGTTGCCCACCATGACCAACCCAAGGGCATTAATGCAGCCGGACACCAAAGCACTTGTGTTGGTCCAGCAATGATGACTGTGTTCAATTACTTGAGCGTAACGCAGCATGCACACCATAACCACTACACACACACACATTAACATAAAAATCAATGATAAAGTCTGCTATAGTTTGAAAAAAAAAAGATTATTTAGTTTAGGGGTGTAACGAGATTTTGTGTCTAGGGATGGGTATTGTTAAGGTTTTAATGGTATTACTACTTTTATCGATACCAGTTATTGGTTCGGTACTTTAACGGTTCTCTTGTCGGTACTTTTGTAGTGTTTTTTATGAAAAAAAAAAACTAATTGAACAGAATTAAAAACACTTTATTTTGTAATTAAGTTTTTGTTGTAAAATAAAATGAAATTAATGGTAAAACAAATAAATATTTTTTTTTCTGTAAAAGAATATACAATGGTTTGAAGGAAAATGACTCTACTGATGACTATGACTCTACTGATGACTATTCTACTGTCTTACAATGTCCACCTTACAATGTCTGCCTTTCCGACAGAAGTCGGGATATTTCTTGGTTTATTGTGCTCCTTGCAGTTGAAAATATCCTCTTTGCGTTGCAAACACAGTTAAATAAGATAATGTTTATGATTTTTCATTAATACATTCACATAAATGAGTTAACGGAGTTTTTGGAGTTAACTGTGTTTTTAATACAGTTTTGCATCTTGCAATGTAAAAATAAGCAGTTTTTTTAAATAATTTCTTGATAAGCATAGTTTATTATTAGGCTATTCATAGGCTATATTTGTAAATACAGCTCATGTAAAAGCATTTTTAATGTTTAAGATTTATTTAGGCTACTGCAGAAAAAAAAATACTGTTTTCATTGTTACTGAATATGTGTGTTTATTTAACTATTAATATTACACTAATTTAGGTGATTGACGGCTGGCATAACGATGTGGACGTAACGTTACCGTTAGTAGCTAGGCAGTCAAAAACTTTTCAATACTTTTCATTGCAGTTAATGCACTTTTGAAAGATGCTTTCACTTAGCCAGATTGTTTGCGTTTCGGCTTATACAAGAAAACAACTTGTTGCGTTTGTTGCAATTGGCATTGTCGCTGTTCTCGGGAAATACAACCCATTTGGTTCACTCCGCAAGCTTACGAGCTGTGTGTGCACGAGTCTGTGTCATGAGCTATGCGTGTGTGCTTAGCACGAGCCTCCACTGAGTGCGCGCGCACAGCCGAGAACTGTGAAGGCTTTTATACTTGACGCACTCGCCGGAAACACGAGCAATTCTAATGTGAGACTGCCAACTGTGCAGACGCATATCAAATATCGTAACCGCTTTTTTTCTCACCGGAGTTCAAAGGCCGCTGTGTTATTCATGTCCAAGCAGAGGCTGCAACTACAACTGCAGCCACACAAATTAACCATGGACATTACCACGTGATGTAATGTCACTTTCGATGTGCTAAAAGTTGCATTATTAAAGTGCAGTACAGATATGAAAACACCACAGTCAAACTATTACCATCTAAGAAGTATTACCAATTAAGAAAACGGCCATTTTCGGTTTTTCTTTTGCTCACAATAAACAAAAACGAGATTTCGGCTTGATTTTTGTTTTTTTGGTTTAGGGTAGGAAAATGGTTAAACGACTTTAAAATTATTATACACATGTAGGTGGTGCTGAAACACCCTTCTTCCTCTGATTGGCCAACTAAATCGGAGCTCGTGACACCACTCTCAAAATAATAGTCCTATGTATGTATGTATATATATATATATATATATATATATATATATATATATATATATATATATATATATATATATATATATATATATATATACATATACATGTATACATGCACAGGGTGGGCCATTTATATGGATACACCTTAATAAAATGGGAATGGTTGGTGATATTAACGTCCTGTTTGTGGCACATTAGTATAATAAGTCATGAAAGAATAAAGTTACGTTTAAAACCAAGCACACCATTGTTTTTTCTTGTGAAATTCCCAATAAGTTTATTATGGTGTACACATATAAATGGCCAACCCTGTATATGTATATCTTTAAAATAGGAGGAAATAAAATAAAAACAAATGGTACCCTTTGTTATTGCCCCAGGGCCCAATGTGTTCTTATTCTGCTCCTGCAAACAACTATTTAAAAAAAAAAAAAAAAAAAAAAAAAAAAAAAATCAAACAAATAAAAAAAACTATTAATTATTGTTCAAAAATAATAATAATAATTATTATTACCCTATTATTATTATTTAGGCCTACAGTAGCTCTAAAACAATCATGCAAACCAGGTGCTAATCGTAAATGGTTATCTTTGTTCAGCATCAGGTGCACAGCAGCATGACCTTATTTTAATGAAAAATATGTAATAATACTGCTAATTTACGTTTTAATTCAGTTTGTGTATACGCAATGAATGTAACCCTGCAAACTGATCGAATGATAGAATGTCAACTTGTGTGTTATTTAAAAAATTAACTAATTAATCACACTTTTTTTGTAATTAACCATGATTAATCACGAAACGCCATATTTATCACTGAAATAAAAACACAGGCATGTAAGTGCCATTTGAATTTCAAAACAATCAAAGCCAATAACAAACAAAAATGATTACCATGTTGGATTCTAAGTGGACTACAAAAAAAAATCCAAAATACAGGCATTGCAAATATGGAAAATGGAAATTATTATAATAGTAAAGTATTGAATACAAACAATTGTACTCATTGTAAAGATGTTTTGCAAGTTAAGAACATTAATTATAAAGTAGAAACAATTTTGCTTAGTCCTCCTTTACATTTAGCCAGTTGCTAAGACAGTCCAGTCTATTGACATTATCAGGGGACAATGTGGCCAAGGGGTGCATCAAAGGCAGGTACCAAAGACTATAGACTTCTTACAGGGACTTTGGTCACACCATCTCTAAACATTTCATTCTAAACAGCTTTGGGGGATACGGACACCGCAAAAACTATAGAATACATATAGAATGCCTTAAAGAGACTTTGGACAGCCAGCGATGTCAGGCATTTGCTCTTGTTGCTAGGAAACACACGCACGCACACACAATGTGCGCAGTACAGCGCACCCGGTGAGCGAGGGATCCCTTTAGATTTATCAACACGCACACGATTGCGTTCATCAAATTTGCTTAAGCTAAGCGTTCTAATGTATGGCTGTATTTTACAAGCAAGGATTCTGACACAGTAACGTGAAGCAGACGCTTTACAAAAGTTGCGTGTAGGAGGGAAACATGTCAAACTTAATGAAACATTTGAGGCCGCATGGAATCAACTTAAAGGCAAAGAAATAGGCTGTCTTTGACAGCTTGCGACATCACCTGGCACTTTCACTGAGTACATTTACATGGACACCAATACTCCGCTTTTATTAAGATAATACTCTGATTAAAAGTCTACCATGTAAGCAGCGATTTTTGATTACCTTAAAGCAGTGGTCACCAAACTTGTTCCTGGAGGGCCGGTGTCCTGCAGATTTTAGCTCCAACCCTAATCAAACACACCTGAACAAGCTAATCAAGGTCTTACTAAGTATACTTGAAACACCAAGGCAGGTGTCTTGAGGCAAGTTGGAGCTAAATCCTGCAGGGACACCGGCCCTCCAGGACCGAGATTGGTGACCCCTGCCTTAAAGGATCACGCGAGTCCCAAAATGCGGAGGTTTTTCTTTCCGTTCACCATGCAGTATCAAATTCCATTAAAACAGCCCTCTTCCAGCAGTCCTTACTTCATATTTTTGTCCAATAATTGTCACGAGGCATGAACAATATGTTGCTGAATAAGAGTGAATTGCTGAACTGCAGTTAAAGTCTCAAGATTAAAAATAAAACACCCGATATTGCATGAAACTCTGGAGGAAACACTGGATAGCCTGTTGATGCGATATGAATGGTTTTATACTGAAACTTTCCTTCTAAAAGCGCTTCCTGGGTCTTATCTATATTTCTTTGCACGATAAACACGTCGACCACAACAGGAAATAAAAAAACTGAAACTGCGTTAATTGCATTAATTTTAGTTTTACCATTAGTTTGAGTTAAATATTTGAAATTAATCACGCATTAACGCGCTAATTTTGACAGCCCTAATATAGATGTATAGATGAATAGCATGTCAGAATTATTAGCCCCCCTGAATTATTAGCCCCCTGTTTATTTTTTTCCCCAATTTCTGTTTAACGGAGAGAAGATTTCTTCAACACATTTCTAAACATAATAGTTGTAATAGCTCATTTGTAATAACTGATTTATTTGATCTTTGCCATGATGACAGTAAATAATATTTGACTAGATATTTTAGGGGGAGGGGGAGGGGGAGAGGGAGGGAGGGAGGGAGGGAGGGAGGGAGGGAGGGAGGGGGAGAGGGAGTGAGGAAAGGAGAGAGAGAGTGCAACATCCACCTTACAATATAAATTAATAAAAAAATATTGCATACATCACATGCATAAATCACACCATGAACATGACATTAAAATAGCTACTGGTTTAAAAAAGCCTAGATTAAAAGATGATTTAATGATGACAGATTTCTGTCATAAACTATAGCAAAACAACTTAAAAAAAATGCGAACAGAATACAGGAAAAGAGTTAAACTCATTTTTTTCCTGATCATTGCTCCTTGTGCCGTGTGCAGTGTAAATGCAGACAATCAGATACAAGTCACCTTTAAAACATGATAAATATAGGCAGGTCATCAATGTGCATAGAATTCAATATAAACTAATATAAAACTATTGCATACATAAAATTATATGCATGAAAATGAAACTAAATTCATTACAAGTTGATTAAAAAAAACAACTAAATTGTTTTGTTTTTTTAATAAAAATCTATTTTCCATTCATATATTAGCAAAAATTTGAATTCCAAGACTATTCCATTCATGTTTCATCATTAAGGATTTCTTTAAAATAGTGTAAAAATCTCATCTCGTTCTCGTGAACCCAATCTCGTGTCTTGTCTCGTTACACCCCTATTACTTAGTCTTTTTGAAACTGATTCTTACCCATAAAGGCCCCAACATTGCCTATCAAACTGAAGAGACAGCTCTCTGGTGGATAGCAACCACATTTACTGTTAAAAGAGCAGAAATCCAGATATTACAACCTTATTTAGATGTTGATGCAAAACAGTATCACCTAAATTTTCCAACGTGGTCATTTTGTGGTTTTCACCTGATAAGGGGGATGTCTTGAAGGGTGCAGCAGGTCTTTGGGAAGCCCCTTTTAGCCGTTTCCTCTGTGCATGTCAAATTGTATGACCTATGATGCAACAAAGCATGACATTTTCTTAAAAAAATTAATTAATAAGTTGTCAGAAGAGTCTTGACTCATTCTCAAGAATGATCAAAAAATTCATATTTTTCAACACTTGACCTTATATTACTGACAGTAGCTACGTTTCTATCCAAAGATGCGAATTAAATTTGTGCTAGGGTTGGGCGATGTCGACCAATTTGACATTGTACGATGTCTAATGTGAAACATCGTGATGGACAATGGTATCGTTGTCATAGGCGGCGGTGAATTAATTATTTATGAATAATGAATTAATTATTTGTAGCCTACAGTTTCAACTACCTGACCCGCATGGTCTTTGTTTTACCCATAAGTAGGTCATAAATAAATAAAGCTAAGTTACACGCAAATTACCACCTGTCAATCATTTTTTCTGCGGGACTCTGGCATGAATAGGCAACAGTAACTGTAAGATAGTGTGATCCATCTTTTCACACTGAGGAACTAACGGTGCTTTCACACTTGGTTCAATTGCCCAGATTGAACCCAAGTTCGATTGTCCCCCCATGCCACCTTCTCGGTTGGTTTGTGTTCACATCATTTTTTCCTTCTGAACCCCGGTACGCTTGCACAATCAAGCTACTGTTTTGTGTATGGCTGTTGCTGGGTGACAGACACACGCCAAAATGTAAAGACGTACGCACATCGCGGTTATTCTGCTTTTACTGAATCTTTTGCTTTTGGACATACAGAAAGCGACTCACGTCCATCTGCCGCAAAAAATATTATTAACGTTCAGAACCTCGTAGAAGCTGTTTTAGGAGGAGACAAGCAGACATTATCACTGTGATTGCCCTGACTCCTTCCCGCTTGTCACCAAGGTACAGTATGTGATACACAGACACAAACACATACGAATGAGCACGATGGTTTGTTATACAGTTGACGGTTCACTTTAGTTATTTGGTACGATTGCATTCATACCAGAAGTGAACCAGAACAGAGTTTGTGTGAACCGTACCCCAGACCACCGCTTTTAGGCGGACTCTGGTACGATTCACGAGTGTGCACCCGTGTTCAGAAGACACGTTCACACTAGCTAAACATACCATACTCTGACATTAAACTAACCTGGGTGCGGACCAAAAGTGCTAGTGTGAAGGCACCCTAAATCACAAATATTAATAAAGGTTCAAATGCTCACGGATGCTCCAGAAGAAACAACAATGCTTTAAGAGCCTGGGGGTGAAAATGTTTAGATAGGATGAAGATAACCACGTTTTATTGAAATATCTTCAAAACTTCATAAACTTGAACTCCGAGTTGATTTACAGAGAGATTAAAAACTCAGAGTTTTCAGTTTCAGAGCAGCTGATCTGAGTTAGGTCAATCAAGTCTGAGTAGACTAATTCAAAGTTAAGCATGCACACCGTGACTATAAAGAGACATTATCAATAGAGCACGGATATTACGAGTCACCATGGCAACATCTGGGAAAAAAAAGAGATCAGCATTTTTTTCCCCAGCTGAACTTGTTATGTTCATGCAAAGTTATAGCAAATTTGACCATCTATTTAAAGGGTACCTATGGTAAAAAATCTACTTTTCAAGCTGTTTGGACAGACATATGTGCATGTATGGCGTAAAGACCGTCATATTGGGGTGATATAAACACACCCAGTCCTTTTTTTTCAGTTTAGCAACATAAAAACAGTGGACCAATTGGAGCGGTTTTCAGACCGACCGCAACTTTACGTAGGAGTGCGGTCCCCCCGCCCACCGAATTGATTGACAGCTGCGTGTATTAACATGTCCCGGTAGTCACGTGTATAATCATATCAACAAGACCAGACGTGCACAAAGCAACCGGGAATAAATGGTGTGTTCAGTTCGCTAGGACCATCAATCATCATCAAACGTGATCAAGAGTGAGTTTTACAAGTTTAAAATGTTTTAAAACAGAGCATGTGTGTCATGAAGTACAGCAATTTAGCTTAGCTTTACTTCATCAGCACAGCCACGTCTCAGAACAATTATAAAGGAAGACGCTTCAATCCCGGTTTGTGGACATTAAATCAGGTTTATTTTGTACATTAATATAACAGATATTCATACAGCAGTGGAGATTAACCTGTATCCTGTCACATATGCATGCAAAAAGAGTGCTAAGCTAAACGCGCTCTGTCTGTCTGTGTGTCTGCTGCGGTGTGTGTGTGTGTGTGTCCGAGGGAGGAGATTAAGGCACGCAGAAAGGCACGTAGAAACGGTGGGCGGGGAGGACTAGCCTTAAAGGCGCAGTACGACAAAACAGTCCCCTAGTGAAAAAATTTATCAAATAGAATCTTGCAAAAGGTAAAATGAAAAATCTGATGGGTGTTTTGAGCTGAAACTTTACAGAAACATTCTGGAGACGCAAAACACTTATATTAAATCTGAAAAAAGGGCTAACCTAGGTGCCCTTTAAAAAAAAAAGCAAACCAATGCATCGGCGAAACAGAGACAATTCGCGTGGGAAATTTATGGTTTATGTGGGAAACTTACAAGTTAATGTGTAAGTTTACATTAAAAGTATTTAAATATTTAAGTATAATAAAAACATAAGTAATGTAATGTGTGACGTTTCTAGACTTTTCAATTGGCCGTAATTTTGAAGTTATTTCAGATGTAATTGCATTAAATTAGATAAAATTGGCTACTTCGTAGTTTCTACAACAAATCTGACGAAACAAGAATGCATATAACCTTAAATTAAAGAGCCCCTATTATGGGTTTTTGAGAATGACCTTCCATGTAGTGTGTAACACAGCTCTAAGTGAAGTGAAATATCCAGCTAAGGCTTAAATCTGAAAGTGGACAGTGTTTAAAACTATTGATTCATTTATAAAAGACTCGACTCCTAGTACTTAAAATAAATCGTCTTGATAACGAGTCTTTAGCCGTTTCGGCATGACGTGGATACGAAACTTAAGCCCCGCCCAGTCGTTGCACGCACAAACCCGGGAAAAATTAAACCTGCGGTTCCGCCCACAAGCACAGTACACAAAGAAAAACAGGCTAAAGACACACTGCAGCAGACGCCAGTTGAATCAACGCTGTGCTCAGCTGGATATTATTGGAAGTTAGGGGAAAGTTAGTGCTACTTTCTCTAAACAAAGATGAAACTGTGAAGAGTCAGTGGTTGAGGTTTATTTTTGCAAAAGTAACTCAGCGTTATAGCCCAGCATTGTGCTGTTCGAGTGCTTCTGGAATATACACGCTTACAACGGAGAATTCATCGACCGTTTGTTAAAGGAAGGATCAGAAAAGACTTGATGTAAGGGACTGTCAGTACATGGATCAGTGGATCATGGATCAGTTTCTTCTTCCATTTCACAAGTGTAAGTAAGTGCGATTAAAATGGTTGCCAAATTATGCATTTAATTGTGTGTTGTTACTTGTAACCGCTTGTCCTGTATCAGGTTAACTCTTCATATTCTCATATCGCGTCTAATGCCATGTTAAAAACGCAATGCATGCCTCTTTGTTTACGGATTTAAACGCGTTTGTGAGCACGCGTTCCACTGCCGTTTGTCAATGGTATGGCCATCGTCAGCTGTTCTTACACACGTGCGGCGGTCAAGTTTCAAAATAGTTTAGCTTTTGCCACTGTGTGGATTAATAATGAATGTGTGTGATGGTTAAGAATAGAGCAATATGCTGGTGTTTAACTGCACACACATACCTGCCAACAGCTGTCCCTAAAAAATCCAGGAGACCAGGGGGGTTAGGTTCGGGGTGAGTTGACTGAATAACACTCAGGGCTGGAGCAAGCTGAACTGGCGCTCTTGACGAACGGCAATCATGCCGCCTTCAACTCAAAATTGAAAAAGAAATTAACTGGTTTGTGGATGAAAGTGAGGACCGGGAGGTTCGCTGACGCCGCCCTCGCTATTCTGCTGCCCATGGCGGACAACTAGGTCGCCTCTATGAACGCGCCGGCCCTGATAACACTGGTGAGAACTGGGTACTGTGTACTATGGTGTTAGTAACTACTATGAAGCGCGTTTCGGGCGGCCGCTGCGATCGGATCCTATACCAATGTTGGCGACCACAGTTGGGTTCCATCGACCGTACCAAAATGCTGAGGAAATGTGGTTGAAATTACAGGAGTTTTCCAGGATTAATAACAAATGGGTGGGTGGCTGGACATGGGTTTGAAATACGGGAGACTCCCGGGAAAAACAGGAGTGTTGGCAGGTATGCTTATTCATACACTCTGCACTCTGACTACTTCAATATTGTGGATAAGCTGCGCTAGGCATTTCACTCTGTCTCGCGCTGAACACAGTCGACCAATCGCAACAGGCTGTCTTCGGTCCATTAGTGCAGATTAGCTTTGCACTAAGGAGGGGTTTGGGAACAAATGAATCGCTGAACGATTCATATAGGTGTCGCTGGGATAATTAGGTAAAAATAAATGCAGATTATAAGACCATGAAAGTGTTTTTTGACCTTGCATGAATATCATCCTGTTGTTGGAGACCCTTACAACCACAATATGACCCTATTTCATGTATAATAGGGGCTCTTTAATGTCCAGTGGAAGTGTTTAAGGTTCCCACTTTTATATACGTTGAATAGTTTAAGATAAAATTTCTAAAATTGAGTTTTTAAAAGATTCAAAAGTGCACTTGTGTGTCTGCCTTTTTTATTGATCAAGTGGTAGAGGTTGATATGATATTTAGAAAGTGAGCAGTACTAAAAATTGTTTTTAGAACGAGTAAATGTTATTAATCTAGTTACAGTACATGTCCCAGTTGAAGGTCAGTATATTTAAGTAAAATTATTTCTTTTTTGCAGTAATATCAAATGTAAAACTTAAAACTTTGGTATTAAATCTAATTGTAATTTTCCCAAAAAAGGACAAGCCATTCTTGTAACTTTGCTCTTTGTGTAACTGAAATGTAGGCAATTAATGACTAAGGCTAAGGCGAGAAATACTACTTCGTCTTTAAAAAGGGGAGGAGACTAACAGAAGCCCAGAGTTTCAAGAATAAAACCTGCTCCTGACCAGGTTCGGTTCACAGAGAAAGTTACCATGGTAATTGAGTAAAAGTAGTAAAAGTAAGTAAAAGTAACCTCTCTTTCAGAAACAGGCTTGACTTACCCTGCTTTCTCGAGTTTGACAAACCTGCCATTTTGAAACGAAAAACCCAGAGTTTCTCTCAATCCAGGGTTAGCATACTTTTCACTTTACCTCCTTTCTGAATCGGGGCCAATCACAGCAGTTTAGCAGACTACTAACATAAACTGCATATAAATATTAGCCGTCACTTAATTAACAGTTTAACAACTTGCGCCACCAAAAAGACATGTGCACCACAACCAGGAGTTCGACATCTTGCAATTATACAAAAACATTTTTTTGAACTTTCTAAATCCATCAATCAAACAATAAAGGCTTGTAATAGAATATTTACTGAGTTTCACCCAAGTTTTCATCATGTTGATCATTAAAGACTTAGGAATGTGAATATCAAATACAATAGAGTAGTATTTACAGGGTTAACTTACCAGTTCTCAACCGGACATACATGGTGGTTCATTACTGCCATGGCGTAACTAAAGAACAAAATATTAAAGGATTATCAGTTGGTAAGTACATGACATGTCAGAATATTTAACAAATTAATCAAATAAACCAAAGAGGGAATTATAAATCTGAATTTAGTATACAATTTTTTTTAAGTATATTTTTATCATAATTATTTATATTAAATTAATTTTGCTTATGATATATAATAATATTAAGCAACTGTATTATATTTCATATATGTTTAATCTTACATATGAGCAATTTCAGCGTTATGGATGTGACATTTGCAGTAAAAACTCAAAATATAAGTTCACATAGAAAGTATATGAAACATCCGTTTATATTTTCCAAAACAACTGACCACAGAGTTAAAGGATCAGAAAAATATCAATCTGTAAACAAGTTTTGTACTTTAAATGAGGAAAATAAACATGCATTATGGATGTGACCAAAAAAATGCAGTATACAACATGCTTTGTAGAAATTCTGTGAATTAAACTGTACAACCCTAAAAAATTTATTTGCAAATCAAAAGGATTAGAGTTGACTCACTATAGAACAAACATGATTGATTTGATTTGATCATTTATAAGGTAAAAGCTTCATTATGGATGTGACCGATGTGAAATTGCCATTCATGTGACTTTGGTAAATCAAATAAAATTGTTTAAAAGCATTGACAGAAACATTTTTGAGTATTTTTAAAGAATTTTAAAATAAAAGTTTCCATAAAATATTTAAACACTTACACGATCCATATCCCCGTGATGGAGAAGGCAGACAGGCTGACAGGCAGAACAATCCAGGCAGTCATTGGTCAGTCTGTGAGAGGCCTGAGACCCCAGCATGAGGGTGTGCAGGACTGGGGTAATGGAGACACGCTGTGAGTTACCAGCAATTGAAGCCATGCAGTGTGGGGTATGTGGACCAGTGGGGGCAACGTGATTCTCCTGCAACTACATCCGGACTCCCGATGATTGCCAGCAACCAATAATATCTAGTGAAAATAATTGGATTTGAATATTGTTTAAGAACCAAAAATGATATATTGTTAAAATGCACAGCTAGCTAATTTGCTAAACTACAAAGAAGATATTGTACTGACACTCAAATTATTATATTTTAGTAAATGCTATTATTTTTAAACTTCAAATATGTAAAATACACATTTCTGTACAGTACTAAGTAGAGATGTGCGATTACTTGAAATAGAATCGCAATCGTGATTTGAAACATTGCGATTGGTTAATTGCAAGAGGCTGTGTCAAGAAATATATATTACTTAACTTCCCCCACCCAGAGCAAATGCGTGACTGCCATCTGTGTGTGACCGTCTTACTAGCCAATTGAGTGAGCGCACTTTTGTTCTGCCCAATCAGAATTACTCAACCAAACTACGCGAAAGAGCCACAATAAAATAAAAAAAAAACAAACAGAAAAGCGCAAACGAGTGGGATGATAGCAACTGCTGTTTCAGAAGCATTAATAGACGAATTAAAATCAAAGATAAAAAGCACATCGGTAATATGGGAATATCTTTGTTTCAAAGTCACAGACACCAAACAAAACCAGGTAATTTGTAATAGCTGTCACAGAGATGTTGGCAAAGCACGAGGAAATAGGGGTACGTTCTTCGTACGTGGATTACTCAATTAGCTGGATTTGGTTATTGACGTTTTGACATGATCCAGGATAATTTCGTTCTTCAAAACTGACCCGAGAGTTGTTGTCATAGCAACAGTTCTGGTAGTTCAAACCTGCTAGGGAGAAGGCTCATTTCATATAAACAGGATTAGATCGGGTCAGTTCAAGCAAAGATAATACTTAAAGTATGTACCAAATGCTGATATTTTCTTACAGTAGTTATATACACTTGGAAAATTAGTAAATATATTTTTTAAATAATATATATATATATATATATATATATATATATATATATATATATATATATATATATATATATATATATTAGGCTTGTGCCGGTATTCGGTAATGCGATAAATCACGGTAATGAATATGCACGATATTGTTATCGCGGGCACTTCAAAATACCGTGAAAAATAATAGATCCGAATTTATATTCTTAGAACGCGCCTTGGCTTATTTTCCATCAACCGCTTGAAGAAAAACTGCGTATATGCTGCGCAGAACTGATGCGCACTCTGATGTAAACAATCCCCGCATGTAGAAGCCCTGTGTGCGCAGTGCGCGCCGCCGCTGCCACCGCACTATAATCCTCACACGCATGCCATCTGTCAGACCGGGCACTTTCCCGGTGTGCCGACGTACTTTTTGGGCCGGGCTGATCATCGTCTTATGATCTGATCGGCCCATAAAAGGCTTAGCAGCCTATCGTTTTTTTCTGCCTTATTGATTGACGCTGCTGTGATCTGTGACTCTCTGAAAGTAGATGCTTTTTTTCCCGGACAGACAGACCGGGCCGGCCCATGTGACACCCTGCAGCCCATTGGCTCTTTTCGGTATTGACATTGGGCTGGCCCAATCACAAACTCCTATTTTGGACTCCGCGTGAGCGTGCGTCGTCTGTGTGTATTTGTCAAAATAGTCGAGAGTCAGAGAGAAGAAACGCAAGGGAGGCGCAGAGAAATCGCGGGAAATACACCGGCGTTTCATTTAGCGATTCTGAAAAGTTCTCTGTTCATTCTAGTACATGGCTAAAAACGCAAATCTCGTGACCACACACTCTCTGCCCAGAGCTGCAGCCACTAGTTCAGCGGGTAAACATAAACCCCAGGTCAGAGTATAGTGCATGTCAGACAGTTCATCTGCTGGATGATCTCATCTCACTATAGCTGTTAAACGTGATATTAAATTCATCTTGTTGTCTCTATCTAACAATTCTTATGTCTTTTGAATCACTTGTTCTCAGTTAACTGTTTTGGCTGAGTGCAAAGATAAGCTAATATATTAATTTATGTAACCACATACACTGATTCTGCACATTGACTGATTGCTAACCTTTATGGTTTAAATTTAATGTACGTTATACTGTTATAATGGCCATTATTGGTTATTAAAACTGATATTCTGCAAAAGAGACAGGGTAAAGTTCATTCTTTTCAATGGAAAAGCCCTGTTTTGTTATAAATATGCAGTGTGAAGATGATGCTCATAAAAATATGCAGCTACACGAGGCTGTTTGGTGTCTGTTAATCATAATATCAAAATGAAACAAATTTGACTTATATTATGTTTTCATTGTTTAGATAGTGAAACAGCAAGCAGGATGAGGTGAAAGAGGTTAAAATGTAACACTGTTCCCTTTGAAGATTTACCCATGCATTATCAGGCAGTTTTTGTTATGTTTATTATTGAATATAGGCTGAGTCGATAGTGTATTGAATAAGCTAAATTGGCTGTAGTGTATGAGTGTGTGTGAATGAGTGTGTATGGGTGGTTTCCAATATTGGGTTGTGGCTGGAAAGGCATCTGCTGCATAAAACATGCTGGAATAGTTGGCAGTTCATTCCACTGTGGCGACCCCTGATAAACAAGGGACTTATGCGAAGAAAAATAAATGAATGAATAGTGTATTTTTTTAGAACTCAACAAATATCTTTATGGACAGCATACAAAAATTAAATTGAGATTAAAGTTTGTATTTATTTATTTATTTCATATATATGGCTTTTGTGTTTTATAGAATATGAGTTGATAAGGAGGAACGCTGCCGACAATTTATCCCCCTTTAAAAAGGTTAAAGTCAGAAGTTTGGAAATATTTTGGGTTCCAAAAAAATGCAGAGGGATTACAAAGACGGTTTCCCTTTTGCACATTCACTTTGATATAATTGCTCAAGTTTACTTTTATTTTGTGTATTGTTTATTTATATTTATTTGTATTTAAATGTTTGAAGTACTTTTAGTTAATTAAAAAGTTATTAAAGTTTTGTTATTGAAGTTTTTTGTGTTTTTTTACCTGTTTCTCTAGTAAAATTACAATATCGTGATAATACCGTATACCGTGATAAAAGCTCAATCAATTAATCGCAGCATGAAAATGTGATACCGGCACATGCCTAATATATATATATATATTATTTATGCAGTCATGAATATGTCTTGACAGTTAATATGATGGTGTTTTGGTGCTTCACAAAAGTTGCAGACGCCTTTACCAATATCAAAATGCTTTTGTAAACATCCAGTTATTCTTTACACCAATTAAGAAACTGGCTACAATAACACTATATGGCTACTATAATAAAGAAAATCCGCTTTAACTGTAAATCTAAATAAATTGCTAAATACTCTCGAAGCATGAAAGGGTAAAGCCTGCAGTCCACAACAAAGGTGGAAAGTTATTGCATATCATATTTAACAAACAGTTTACTACCAATTTTTTGTGTAATTTAGCAATTGCATTGCTGATCATGATTGAGGATTGATAGATCTGTCCTTCACAACACACGCAGCAATCTCAGATCAGTTTATCCAGACATTTTAATCTGATTCATAACCCTGTTTGAAGAACCAAATTAGCCAGAGATCACTTATCAAGATTAAAAGATCCAGGATCTGCCAAATAATCTTAGATCATTTAAGCGAGCTGCGAAGAACGGACCCCAGCACTTAAAAAAATCTATGAGGAGCGTCTTGCTAAAAAGTCAACTAAAAGTATTGCCAGTGACACTCAATCTAGTAGCAAGCAAAGTACAATTTATAGTTATTTGTTAATATAACTTGATATCTTTTCAGTTCCTTTTTTTAACCAACTCTCGCTGCATTTTAGCAGTAAGAAGCTACAATACAGATTTTTGAGCTAAAGCTTGACTACAAAATTAAATCCCAAATCAAATCGAAATCGCAATATCTGTCAAAAAAAATGTGCAATTTTCCCCAAATAGCACAGCCCTAGTACTAAGCTTGATACTGTAATAGAAAAACCTTTGCTTTAAACACATTTGTGACATGTAAATACGGCTGCAATGGTGCCGGCAGTGAAAATGCTTGGACTGTGGACAATGTGAAACATGTATTTTTCTCTGATGAGTCTGCCTTTATCTTTACCACATCCAGGAGAGTTACAGTGTGGAGAAGCTCCAAAGAAGCAAATAAAGAAAGTACTTCTATTTTTGATGTTCACATGTTTTATTTTAAAACTATTTAGTTTTATATAAAATGGAAAAATCACAGTTCGGAGAACTTAGAATAGTGTTGTTGCACTTTACTTTACAGTACATGTACCTACCAACTAGACCTGGCAAATTAATTGAAAATTAATTAAAATCGACATTCAGAACCTATAATCAATCTAATTTTTCCAAGCAGATTTTTTCAATTGCTTTCCCTACTGTGTGTGATGTACTTCTGCATATGGTCCAGTGTGGTCGCATACCCACGCACCTTTAAAAAAATGTAACTACCTGTCATGACGACGCATAGCGCAAGCTCTGTGATTGGTCGGTTTGGTAGTGGTGACCAGTGTGGCCGGCACAAAGAGCTGCGAGCCCATTGGAGCAAGTGTTTACAAGTGTCGAGTCTCATGAAGGAGCTCCAGTTGAAAACTTTTTTTATAAGAAGTTCATTTTAGGCAATGTGTCTTTTAACTTTAGTTGTTCAACGTTTATGTTCAGTATATAATCATAGATAGTAGACAGTGTGTTTCCTTCAATTATTTAAAAATCAAGTAATGCACCCTTCCTTTAAAAATCTCTTACTTGTATTATGTGAGCATTTACTGGACAAAACTTAGTAAACTATGAGGGCAACAAAATAAATTAAATAAATAAAATAATCGTTCATTAATCGTAATCGTGTTAAAATGTTCAATTAATCAAGATTTTGATTTTAGGCCAAATTGCCCAGCCCTACTACCAACTGTACATGTACTTGAGTAGTGAGTAATAAAAGGTAACAACATGGGTTATGTTTGTAGGCAGGTTTAGTGTTAGTACCTAGTAACTGTAATTGCTTTTCCTGTAATTGTTGTAATTGTAAGTCCAGTCAAACTTGAATTTAAAATGTGCTATAAGTTTAATGCAATACAAGAAATTGATAATAAAGCATAAAATATATTTTCCTTATTGCATATGTCAACATCCTACACAATAATACTATTCAAATTAAGGTTTTAAAAACAAAATAGACATATAATAAGCAACGAGAATATACGAGCTAAAATGATTAACATGTATTAGTTTAAATAGGCTTGTCACAATAATCAATATATCGACTTATCGCACAACACAATCAATCATATTTGGTGATACAATATACAATTTAAGTCAGAATTATTAGCCCCCCTTTTAATTTTTTTTTCTTCCTTAAATATTTCCCAAATTATGTTTAACAGAGCAAGGAAATTTTCACAGTATGTCTGATAATATTTTTTCTTCTGGAGAAAGTCTTATTTGTTTTATTTCGGCTAAAATAAAAGCAGTTTTAATTTTTTCTAATATCAATTTTAAGTTCAATATTATTAGCCTCTTTAAGCTATATTTTTTTCTATAGTCTACAGAACAAACCATTGTTATACAATAACTTGCCTCATTGCCCTAACCTGCCTAGTTCACCTAATCAACCTAGTTAAGCGTTTAAATGTCAGTTTAAGCTTTATAGAAGTGTCTTGAAAAATATATAGTAAAATATTATTTACTGTCATCATGGCAAAGATAAAATAAATCAGTTATTAGAAATTAGTAATTAAAACTATTACATTTAGAAATGTGTTGAAAATAATTTCTCTCTGTTAAACAAAAATTGGGGGGAAAAAATAAACAGGGAGGCTAATAATTTTGACTTCAACTGTATATCGCCCATACATAAAAACCAGGTCCAGCAACATTTTAGCTGATTGCCTCTCTATCTCTATTGAAGGTGTTAGTGTCAGTATGGTTAAAAAACACTATAGTATTTACAATAAAATACTTTAGTATGTTTTCATGTGAGTGTCTGACAACTGAAAAGTTCTTGTACAGATATCGCAGCCTCTGTTACTTTTTATCTTGCACTTTTTTGTTAACATTTATTATGATTTAGTTAAGTGTTTTCACATTCTGATTCCAATCTCTATTTATAAAATTATAAAAATGACTGCAATAAAATAAAAGATTTTTAGAAATAAAATATTGTGTTCTTTCGAAGAGTGTTTATTATGCTTGCATTATGATGCTATAACATGTCATTCACATGTCATAATGAGTGGCAAAAAATTGGTCTTAAAATGACAACAATATAATTTATTGCAATATATTTTGATGCAATATATCGTGCAGAAAAATAGATGTTGTGACAGGCCTAAATTCAACGACTAGAGTTTTCATAGTGTAATGTATTCAGTTATTAACTACAAATTAATCTACCTAGCATTGGCGAAATTATGTGGAAAAACACACAATTAAGTTGCACTAACTTCTTATATCGAATTAAATATCATCATGGTGCAGTTTTTGTAAATATGTATTAACGGTAACTCTATCAAAAGATGGTATACTTTTTTTGTCGTTTAATCTGTGAAATGAAAGGTCCTGTGAAGCACAAAGTGAGATCAACAACCTGACAAAAAGCCCTACTAATAATGTCCTCTTCAGTCCAGATCAGCCTCAATGTCACATCAGCAAATACAAAACGACAAAGCTGACCAGCTAAATGTTTAACGTTACAATCGTAAACTGTGGCGCAACGAATAATAACAAATACATGAAACGATTTGGAATAATAATAAAAACGATTGTTTACTTGGATAAAACTAAACATCGTGTAGCTTGCAAGCTATCCAGCAGATGCTACTGCAAGTAAACAACTTTTTAAGACGACAAAGATATCCTTATTTACGTTTTAACGTGCTAACACATGCAGCGTGTGTGTTTCTTCAGCATTTGAACTATCGTATATCAGCGTGTCATTATCGACATTTTACGTTTTGATATGTAAAACCATGATCCTACCGCAGGCCCCGCGGCTCCTGAGCGGATGCTGCTTCTGCTGCATCTCAAGCTGATGTACGGATGTCTTCATCAACAGAGGGCGCCCTCACCTCCCTTTGCGCCTGCCCGGATGTGTTAAACACACACAAACACACTCACAGAAAAATATTTTGTAAAAACATTTAAAGGTTGATTAAAAATCATTTAAATGACTATACGAGGTATGTTTTCTAAACATGAATATCTAAAAAAATAATCGATTACACTTTAAAGAATTGTGCAGACGGCACAAAAAAATAAAATCAACAAATGGAACCGCAGATTTATTACTAAAAGCACAAACATAGTTTACATTACTTTCATTAAAATATTTAGGATATACTTAAAAATGTTTATATATATATATATATATATATATATATATATATATATATATATATATATATATATATATATATATATATATATATATATATATATATAGACATGAATTAGACCAAAAATGCTAAAGCATATTTATTTGTAAAAGCACAAACATAAATAAGACATTTAAAAAGTTTTAAACGCTATAATTAAACTACAATCAAGATATGAAAAAATGAAATGTTAAAAATATTTTATTATATTATATATAGAAGATATGTACCCCAAATCGACCTCTTTTCACCTTTTTACCTTCCTTATATTTTCCAAAGCATACTTATCTTTCTTCTAATAATAATAACAACGAATAATTCATGTATTTTCCCCTCGTGTGACTGATTTTGTCGTTTACAACATAGACACTAAACTAAACTTTCCCTTGTGAAATCATAAAATTGTGTTGTTGAATGATGAATCTTTGCAATACTACATTACCCAAAAGGCTGAATTCAAACCGGAAGTAAACTGTCACTTGACAAAAGTCACCCGAGCGAGTGTTGGGTTGTTTTGCTAAAGTGTTAGCCTTGTTCATTGCGTCGGTCAATTGGCAATTATTTCTCCCATACCCCATTTTTAATGCTGTAATCTTCAATGAACTCGTACCGCATCACATAGATTAGAAGTCGCAGGACGTCAGACTGAAATATCTTGTCGTTTCGTTGTAGTTGCCTCGGCGATTTACAGCATGACATCTCGTCGGCCTGACAGCTTTGAGGGTTTGGGTTACAGGGGCAGAGAGGACCCGGCATTCAGCGGGGGCTATTCGGGCAGGTCATTCAATAATTCATCCAGCTCTGACCTCCAGAACTGGGTCACCACACCTCCAGACATACCGGGCAGCAGAAACTTGCATTTTGACGATCGCACACCCCAGTTTGAGACAGCACCGGACGAGGCGCAATCAGCGGCTCCACCGTCCGGTAACATTGAGTAGTTTATGAATGTGATGATCAGTATGCATCAAGTGATATGTTGTTATTACAGTTATCTGCTGTATATAAGACATGGCCTCCACATACATGCTTAATGTGCATATAATGTGTGTGTGTTGTCACTGTCACTCCCCGCCCATCATTTGATCCATGAATGGATTGTGAAGCTCTCCTATAAGATAGATGTTTGTGAACGAAAACATTTCTTTCTGGAAGAGGTAAAACGACAAAAATGAGGGTTTCATTTATCCCCTCAAACTGAAATACTGCATAACTAGGCCTGTCACAACATCTATTTTTGTTGTACAATATATTGCACCAAAATATATTACGATAAATTATATTATTGTCATTTTAAGACCATATTATGTCACTCATTATATAGTCCCAGAATGAAAATATAATAGAATCACAATACAATTGACACTCTTCCAAAGAATACATCATATTTTATTCTTAAGAATATTTCGTTTGATAATGGTCGTTTTAACTATTTAATAATAATGAGGCATTGGAATCAGAATGTGAAAACACATAATCTAAACAAATAAAGTTTAATAAATGTTAACAAAAAAGTGAAAGATAAAAAGTAACCGAGGCTGCGATATCTGCTGCAAGATCTATTTTCAGTCAGACCCTCATATGAAAACATACAAAAGTCCTTTATAGCAAATACTATAGTGTTTTAACAATACTGACATCTTCAATAGAGATAGAGATGTTGCACAATCAGCTAAAATGTTACTAGAATGGGTTTTTATGTGCAGGCGATATTTATTGCATCACCAAAAATGATTGAGATCATGTTCATGTATTGTGCGATAAGTCGATATATTAATTATTGTGACAGGCAAATGCATAACCTGATGTTACTTTATTTTAATTAATCAAGATGGTTATAACAGCATTTCAGTACATGTTTTGTAAGGTAACTTAAAATTTCACACGGTAATCTAAATGAAACAATGTATCATTGGTTTAAGCTATTTCACACTGAAGACACAGAATCATAAACAATACATTCGCTTAGTAAAATAAACTTTAATTAATGGATCACATAGACCTATTTTACATTGATTTTAACATACAATTAGTTCTTTTAAAATTCTTAGCCAATAATATATCTAGGGAGAAAGGTCAATATTTATATAAATAACTTCAGTAAAGTTCCAGATTAAATGAATAAAAGTGACCAAAAAAAAAACCGCAACAACTATAAATGTTGCCAAAAAAGATCATACTGTTTTTCCAAAAATAAAGGCCTTATATTGTTTCAATGCACTGTAATTGGTTCCTATTCAATAGAATGGCTAAGAAACTGTACACACATGTATGTATATCTGTGTGTATATACAATGGGTGAAATAAGTATTGTGTTTTATTCCTGTGAGTACTATTTATAAAGGAGCTGTTGGAATTGAACTGGATTTTTGTAAAAATCCAAACATGACAATAAAACAAAAGGGAAAAAAAAAATCTGAAATTTCTGTGTAATAACAATGGAATGAGACAGGAAGAAAGTATTGAACTACTGAAATGTATTTAATGCTTTATATAAAAGGCTTTTTTGGTGATGGCAGCTAAAAGACGACTCTCGAACAGAGAATGAAGTCACATGCATGGCTCAGGTGGGATTTTTTTTTCAGAGACTTCAAAAGAGTGTAAGAATCTTGGTGGTTCTGGGGTTTCGGGTCAGTGTATATTTTGGTCATTGAATTTTCATTTTAGAAACGGATATTGAAAAACGAGCCATTTTTTGATTTTCGTTTCAAAAACGAATATTGAAATATTGAAATACAAACAAAATTTTAAAATGATTTTGATTTTGATTTTTTTTTTTTTGAATAACAAAAAATAAAATCACCAGAAAACAAAAACGAACAAAGGCTTGTAATTATAATTATTATTAGTTTATTTAATTTTTTTACATAATAGCATTTTAAATCGAACAACATATTTGATGATATATGCGTTATTTGCATTGCTTTACTAAACAGTTTTCTGAAAATAAATTTTATTGTTAAAATCACTTCCACTTCAGGAGTTACAGTAAAATTGGACTTTCGTTTGGAATCGTTGCGCACATTTCAACAAGTCATCTCTCCACTTTATAGTTCGAAATCAAAATAAACATAATTCAAAAAAACTGTCTTAAGCACCGTCTTCCAAAGCGGACTTTCGGACAACATTACAAAAACTTAGCTACAGTTGATACCGAGCTTTAAGACCGCCATTGCATCTTCTCCCCAAATACAGTACTGCCTATTCCATTGCCCAATATAACCTGTAATATATATATATCAAATCTGACTTTTATTTTGTATTTTCTATTGCAGGGGTGTCAAACTCAGTTCCTGAGTCCTAAACACAGTTTAGTTCCAAACTTGCTTCAACACACTTGCCTGTAAGTTTTAAACAAGCATGAAGGACTCTATTAGTAAGATCAGGTGTGTTTAATTAGACTTGGAACTAAAGCTGCGGTCACACTGGGCTTATCCTCCCATAGACTTCCATTCATACGCAAACGAATGCGTCAGACCGGAAACGCAGGGTCATGCGTTAAGTTTTGCAGTTCGCTGCGGTGCAAGGTTCAAGCTTGGTGAACTCTGACCTGCGAAATCGCATCACTTGACTGCGTGAGACCAATCGAGGATCAAAACATGACCTCTCTGGACAGAAATTTTAAACATGGAGCAAATCGCTGGCTTTTTTAATGTCTAAACATCTTGTTCAATCCCGCCCCTTTTCGCAGCTCCGTACGACAGAATTTCGCACACACAAAGCCCAGTGTGACCGCAGCTTAAACTGTGCAGAGCTGCGGCCCTGCAGGAACTGAGTTTGACACCCCTGTTCTATTGGATTCAAGTCAGGTGATTGACTCGACCATTCTAGCAGCTTGATTTTCTTTCTCTGAAACCATTTCAGTTTTTTTGGCTGTGTTTTGGATCATTGTCTTGCTAAAATGTCCATCCTGGTTTTATCTTCATCATCCTGCTAGTGTAGATGTTGGACTAAAGCAGCTGATATTAATTTACAATGATAAAGGGCAGAGGATTGCTGAATAACTACTGAGAGATTTCAGCTGCTGTCTGGGCTTTCACTGCCTTTCTACAGCTAATTTTTATCATCTGTTCAATACTGTGAACAAATTAGACTTGTTTTGCTTTGCATATATGGTTTTCTTTGGTTGCTATTAACATCCTGTGAAAATTTCAAGTAAACAGCACCTTTAGAAATATGTTTTCTTAGAAAAAAATGGTGGCATGTTCAATACTTATTTTCCCATTGCATATATATGTATATATATGTATGTGTATATATATATGTATGTGTATGTATATATGTATATGTGTGTGTGTATGTATGTATGTATGTATGTATGTATGTATGTATGTATGTATGTATTAGTAAGGCGAGGAGAGCTTACTTTGGTCTCCATAGCTTTTATTAAATGGATAAAAACTGAGATACAATCATAGAATTAGGAATATATTTTCATATCAACAATTTTATCTGTTTATTTTTTATATCTGCATGTATATGTTTTTTTAAAAACATGTACATAAGACTTGCAGGTCAGTTTTTTTCCTAAAATGACTCCATTCTGTCTTTAAGAGCAACTGAACCGATTTGCTGGGTTTGGAATTGGTCTTGCAAGGTAACTAAGCCCCAACAATTTCTACTTAAAAAATATACTTAAGTATAAGATTCTAATTGGCAAAATAGTGTTCTTAAATTCCTAATAATTTTGTATGGCTTGACTTAGTCTCTTCACAGAAAATGTCTTGGCCCACCCCTGCATTGTGTTTCGGCGTCAGTGTCAGGTATGCTGAATAATACAACACTGAGCACACAAATCCTACAACCTTCTTGTCTATTCTAAAAGCTTTTAGATGCTTACATTATATATCTACCTTATATTTCACTTAAATGTGGGCATTGTTACTTAATTATGTTAAGACTTCTGGTCTCAGTCACGTCCGTTTATTTAAAGGCTTACAAAATAGCTTGTTTTGCTGCTTAATGTTGCAAATCTATATTGTCATCATATTATTTTAATTGTAATGTATTGTCATATACACATTTGATAGTAATGCAAGTACTGCTATGTGTTATTTACCCATAGCAGCAAATTAAATGGAAGTCTAGCACAATTACAGAATATAACTTACTTCCACATTGCTTAATAACATGGATACACATAAGTTGCAGAAGTAGGCTGTTTGCCTTATATAGTATTAAAAAATTAACAGTAATTTTCGGTGTACTGCATATTTCAGGTTAATTACCATGCCAGGTGTTACCACTTGTCCCCAATGACAGCCATCAGTGTGATGTACAATGTCACCAAAACTCAGGTAATATATTTCATACCTTTTTTATCCTTTTTAAAGAACAGACTTAAAGCAGGGCCAGAGGTTGATATGTGGGGTACCTCAAGGGTTGGTGCTTGGACCATTTTTATTCCCATTTACACTGCATACCTGGGATCTATTTTACAGACACATGGTTTTCTCTAGCAATCCTTTGTTTTTGACACACAGCTTTACAAATGTGGAATGTAAATGCACACAATTGTATTACACATTATGAAGTTAAGAAGAATAAGATCACCCATATAGTTTCATGCAACAAAATTAATTCTCTAAAAAAGAAAAACATTTACATTGGGGATATCCAGTTTATTTTATTTAATAGATTCTGCTTTTACCAGAAATTTGGTTTTGATATATCATCGTCTTGGAATTATAAGGCTCTATCTGGCATATCATTAATTGAAGCATTAGTATTCAATAAATACAATCAGTAGGATTTAATAATAAGAATTAGTAATTTAATAATAAAAAATGTATTAAATGTTTTAGGATGAATATTTTTGTTCAAATTAAGCATACAAGGCTGTGCTAAATATTTTGTCCAGTGCAGATTTTTATGTAATTAATATGGAGAATATAAGAAGGAGTTGTCCAACACTTTTGCACCTTTTTAATGAGAACAATTGTGTATCTTTATTTCAATTGTACCATAAAAGGTACAGAACAGTATCATAAGAGGTCTTTTCTGTATTATATAAGGTACGACTTTTACAAAGGTACTTTTTTCTGAGAGTGCAGAAACAAACTTACAGAGCCAAGCTAGAGTTCGACTTTCTTTCAACCTTTTTTGTTTTTTAAATAAAAAGTCTTAATGTAAACAACTTCTAAATAAGTCGTCATTTAATAAGAATGTTAAAAACTAATTTTTGACAAAAATGTCAGATAGAACCTTATAATTTTAAGGTGACGATATATTATTAGGTGAAAACAAGACTATGAAGAAACAGTTGCCAGTAAAATTAAAACATGCATTATGTATGTGAATTTAACACTAGTAAACAGGGCATGTGTTACTTAATATAGAATCAAAATCACACTAAGCCACCCTAAATTATTGCCAACATTTTATAACTAACAATTGTCGTTCTCAATCACCCACAGGGTCCAAAAGCTTTATGGAAAGGAATGGGAAGCACTTTTGTGGTACAGGGTGTCACATTGGGAACAGAGGGCATCATCAGTGAATGCACCCCATTACCAAGGTAATGAAATATGCAATGCAAGCCATCACATCCTCTAAAAAGAAAAAAAAAGATTATTCACTGAAGAGTTCTGACAGGATTTGAATGAACATTAATTAGTTTTCATTTTGTTTAGCTGACATTATTGAAGTAAATTATGGTTTAATTTTATCTTCAAAGGGAGTTATCACACAAGTGGAACCCTAAACAAGTTGCAGGACACTTAGTACTCAAAGGGTAAGTTAAGAGCTTTGCCTAATTTGATTAATGAATTTAATTTCATTTATGGTATTGTATGGAAAATGACAAGCAGTAAGCTGTTTCTGTTGATTATTATGAGTCATAATTTTACCCCACTCTTGCATATCTGGGATCTATTTGAATAAGCTTCTGACTAAGCTTAATATGCAGGTTGTTGTTTATACAGAAAGAATATGGAAAGGGAATTCCATAGGTTTGACATTTAAATTATCAATCTGCTCCTTATCTCTTGTTCTGCAGTCGTTTGATCTGCTGAATTCATTTTGTTTTGTTTTTTTCAGTTTGACATATGTGGTTGCAATGCCGTTTTACTCAGCAAGTCTCATAGAGACTGTACAGGTAAGAGGTTTGATACACTTTTTTTTCTTTTTGTGTTAATGCTTTTTTATTTCTTGGCCTTTACATTAGGCAATAAAATCCTAAAAATATAGGAAGTGAAATAATACATTCAGTAAATATTTAGATCAAAACAAGTGAAAATGTCTGGCAGTACAGCAACACATAATACAATAATATTTAAGACATGCTCTATATTTAACTTCTTAAAATGTATGTATGTGACACAAACAATCATATGAATAATACATTAAAATTGAATCCAAAAAATGAGTAAAGGGTTTTCTTGAAGCAAACCTTATCCAGGCACTAAGATCAGACTTGATGGTTTAGGAAATACAGTTTGATTAGATCTTGTGGTCTCAAGTTTTGGGTAACAATGTCTCCGTTTGTGGTGCAGTTTTACATGTGATGATTATTGGAAAATCTGACTGTTGTTATGCAATAATAGCATTCGTCGTCCTTTCATTTTGACTTTATTGTTTTGGACTGTGCTGTAGGAATAATTCCGTTGTGAAGATTACACACATTTGTATTTCATTTTTTAAATTGAAGGAGATTTAATGACACAGTTGGAAAAAAGAACTGTGATTTTTTTTAAGGCTGGTTCACTTCTAATAATTATTTCAGGCAATCTTTTTGGATCATATTGCATGATGTATTGGGTTAATGTTTGATTCTTTTTTTTAAATTAAAAATATTTGTAAAATATATATTTGAAACACTCTATTTTGATACACATGCTGCATCCCTCAAGTGATTCCAAACATTTATGAGTGTCTTTTGTTTGTTGAACACATAAGAAGATCATTTAAAGAAAGCTAAAAATCTGTAACCATTGACTTTCAAAGTATTAAAAACAAATACTGTAGAAGTCAATGGTTACAGGTTTTCAGCTTTCTTCAAATTTCTTGTTTTGTGTTCAACAGTAGAAAGAATCTCAAACTGGTTTGAAAGGGGTGAGTAAATGATAATGGATAATTTTTTTTAACTATCTCTTTAATTGGGCATGAGCTGAAATTGATCCTTAAGTATTACTGTGATTAAAAAAAAAAGTCAATTTGTGGAAACAGAATGGAAAAAACATGCACTGTCGAACATTATATGATCAATTAGTCCTGACAAGCGTATGTTTTTAGGTCATTATTAAACTTAAGTTAATTATGTTCTAACTTAATTTTATAAGTTATGCAAGCTGTTAAAAGTGAGTTAAACGTAATATAAGTTCAATGGACTCATGAAGTTAATATCATTTAGCTTAAAATGAAAGCAACAAGGAATTTTTTTTACAAGTCATTTTTTTGGTTAATGACTACAAAGTGATTTATAAAATAAGGAATGTAAAGTTATCATTTATAAAATTAACCACTTAATAAAACATAAGTGTGATTGCAGCTTATTCTTTTATTTTATTTTCTTTGCAACTGTCACTTCACAATACTAATAAAATAATTAGAACTCAGGTGTATGATATAAATCAAAATTGTGAGATATAATCCTGCAATTCTGACTTTATTTTCTTCTCAGAATTATGGATTAATGTCACACATTTCTGGAAAAAAATCTGAATTGTAAGTTTATATTTCAAACTTCTGACTTTATAACACACAAGTGAGTATTTATTACTTTATAATGAGGGGAAAAGTGAATTGCAAACTTGCAACTGTGTGATATAAACTCTCTGACAATTCAAAAATTCAGATTTCCTCAGAATTAGACATTGTGCAAGTAAATATCTCAAAACCAGGGTCATCGTTATGGTTTTTGGCAGGGATGGGCGAAAATACATTGAAATATATTTTTAAATGAAATTCCAAATACCTCAATTTTACGTGTATCAAAATACAGCAGACACATCAAGTATCAAAATAAAATACTGCATTTTGAAAATAATACAAAATACTTTTACAAGGGAGCATGACAATTCTTCGCAAATTTTCCATCAATAGGCATATTTGATCAATCCCTTCACCATTAAACTGACTTAGTGATGTAAACAATGTATGACAGCAACAGCATTTCTCTGAGAAAGTTTGTCAGTTTCTCTGCCAACTCATCACCTCTACTCCTGTACAAGAGGAGGTATTCTTAAACTTTTATTACTCTTTCATTTTTGTACACCTTTTATACAGTTGATAATAAGTTAAAATATAGTACTATATCTCTTCATTGTGTTTCCATCCATTGGGTGGCCAGTAACAATGCAGCCATCTCTTATATTTTAAAAGTTTTTTTTTTTTTTTTTGCAATTAAAAACTTCAATACTTAATATAAAACTTGATATCTCTAAAAAAATGTGTTTTTTAAATGTATCCTGCTAAAGCAATGTAACGGGAGTTTGGAGTTTTTCACTAGTCTGTATGGACTGGAGTATTATTGAATATTTGTGTCTCATCTACTGTATTGTGCCACTTTGACATCTTTAGACAGACATCTTTCCACTTCATTAACTTAGAGCACCTGCAGATCAGCTACTGGCATCTGAAATAGCCAATGAAGTACTTAGGAATCGCCACTTTAGGACCTATTTGTATGTTGTTTGTCTTACTTTCGTGGCATTTACATCAGCAATCCATCATAAACTACTATTTTTTGCCCAGTTTACTCATTTTCCCAAGATTTTTTCAGTTTTTCTTTAACAGAAATAATCTCAGTTTTCCCCCTTAGTGAACACTAGTACAGCATCTTCAAGTGTTTTATATTTCTAAAGTGTCTCTGCATTCCCGCCTGCAGCACTGAGACTGAGAATGATTATGTGCTGAAGGCTCCACATCCTGTTCTTAAGGACTGATATTTTATTCCATTTAAGCAAAGATGCTGATGTCAAATTGTACACAATACTGCTATTATATAGGACCGGTCTTAGCATTGTGCAGTATACCACTTTCAATGATCATTTGACTTGCTCTCAAATATATCCATGCGATTTGTCTGTTATTTTCTTTGAGTATTGCATAATTTCCATCCACACATCAAGCATTGAAAACCTTCTTAATCAATTTTCTGTTCTGATTTCAAGCCTAGACAAATAACTGAGAAAGCATCAATCTGCTGCTGCATGTTTATGATGTCATCATGTTTACTTCTTACAAAGTATTTTACACTATTTTAAAAATACAAGACACTGAAGTATTTTGATACAAAATATTAACCTATTTTCATCAACCATATCAAATACAAATTACGAAATACTATTTTGTATTTGAAATACATGTATCATTAATATTGCCCATCCCTGGTTTTTGGACTCTTTGGACAGTATATTATCTCAGCCCCCTTCACCCGTGCTCACACCTCTGTGGACAAAAGTCAGAATAGCAAAGGTTTTTATGTTTCGGGGCTCCATATCATGGTGAGCCAAATCAAATCTCTTTTAATCACCTTTTAGCAAATATTGAAATCATCACCTAAAACAATTTTTTTTAATTAGCTTTTATGTAATTGGAAATATTTCAGTTTTTACTATAACTGCTTTGTTTTGACTAGTCCAGAGATGCCCAAACTAGGGCCTGGAGGTCAACGTTGGCCCATGGTAACCTTTGATTTGACCCGCCATCCCATCTGAGAAGAGCGGGAGAATGATGGGGATGGTTTTGAGATTGTAGATAAAAATTTAATGTAACCTTCTTTTTTGTTTGTTTGTTTATTTTATTGTTAAAAGATAACTGTAATTAAATCTTTCAATTAAATAGTGTAAATTCAGACTTTGTTTAAATGTACATATGTCACCCGACACTGCAGAGACTTTGGTGAGCAAATCAAGCCTAAAGGCAGATTCTGCTTATATTCAGCATTGGACTCCACTGTTATAAATATGATTGCATTTTATTGCAATTCGTTTCATTTTAAAAAGTTATATTGCATTAGTTTATACAATTTAAATTAATGTTTTGTATTTATTTTGAAATATTATTAAATAAATTAGGAAATTACCCAAGGCAGCTTTAATGTAAAATTGTTTGGTATATTTACCTTTGGCCCATTGGTCTCAAAGATATTTGGTTTTTGACCCTTCATACAAAAAAAATTTGGGTACCCCAGGTCTAGTCTTATGCATGTATCGTTGTATCAATCTTTTACTGCTGTACTTAAATTACATCCGGAAAGTATTAATAGCATTTCACTTTTTCCACATTTTTTATGCTACAGCCTTATTCCAAAATGGATGGACATTTGTTAAAAATAGAAAACCTGAAAAAAAAATCATATGTACATAAGTATTCACAGCCTTTGCTCAATACTTTGTTGATGCACCTTTGGCAGCAAATACAGCCTCAAGTCAATATGGCACACCTGTCTTTGGGAACTTTTGCCCATTCCTCTTGGCAGTACCTCTCAAGCTTTGTCAAGTTGGATGGGAAGCAACAGTGTACAGCCATTGTCAGATATATACAGAGTTGTTCAATAGGATTTAGATCTGGGCTCTGGCTGGGCCACTCAAGTACATTCACCGAGTTGTTGTAAAGCCACTCCATTGATATTTTAGCTGTGTGCTTTGGGTCATTGTCCTGCTGAAAGATGAACCGTCACCCCAGTCTAAGGTCAAGAGCACTCTGAAGCAGGTTTTCATTCAGGATGTCTCTGTACATTGCTGCATTCATCTTTCCCTCTATCCTGACTAGTCTTCCAGTTCCTGCTGGTGAAAAACATCCTCCCAGCATGATGCTGCCACCACTATGCTTCACTGTAGGGATGGTATTAGCCTGATGATGAGCAGTGCCTGGTTTTCTCCAAATGTAACACATGGCATTCGGTCCAAAGAGTTCAATTTTGGTCTCATCAGACCTGAAAATTTAGTTTCTTATGGTCTGAGAGTCCTTCAGATGCCTTTTGGCAAGTTCCAGGCGGGGAGCGGCTTCTGTCTGGCCACTCTGATTGGCCAGGCCTGGCCTGATTGGTGGATTGCTGCACAGATGGTTGTCCTTCTGTAAGGTTCTCCTCTCTCCACAGAAGAACGCTGGAGCTCAGACAGAGTGACCATCGGGTTATTGATCACCTCCCTGACACCTCCCTATGGCCGGCCAGCTCTAGGAAAAGTTCTGGTGGTTCCAATCATCTTCCACTTACAGATGATGAAGACCACTGTGCTCATTGGAATTTTCAGAGCAGCAGAATTTTTATCTGTAACCTTCCCCAGCCTTGTGCCTCGAGACAGTCCTGTCTCGGAGGTCTACAGACAATTCCTTTGTCTTCATGCTTGGTTTGTGCTTTGTCATGCACTATCAACCCTGGGACCTTATATAGCAGGTTTATGCTTTTTCAAATCATGTCCAATCATCTGAATTTACCACAGGTAACCTCCAATTAAGCTGCTGAAACATCTCAAGAATGATCAGTGGAAACAGAATGTACCTGAGCTCAATTTAGAGCTTCACGGCAAAGGCTGTGAATACTTATGTACATGTGATTTTTCAGGCTTTTAATTTTTAATAAATTTGCAACAATTTCAAAAAATCTTTTTTAGATTGTAATTATGGGGTATTGTGTGTAGAATTTTGAGGAAATAAATGAATATAATTCATTTTGGAATAAGGCTGTAACATCAAAAAATGTGGAAAAAGTGAAGCGCTATGAATACTTTCCGGATGCACTGTATATGTTTGTAAAGTGCTTTGAGATGCTACTATTAAAGGCACTATATAAAATAAAGATTATTATTATTGTTATATAAATGTATTAAACTGTTTTTGGCAAAGTTGATAAAATACAGATACATTATTGGTTCTTATTGTTATACCATCCAGTCTTCATCCAGTGTTTCCTCTAAATGTTCTCTAACTAGAGTGAGATCATCAGAGACAACCCTGGCATCCTGGACTGTGTGAAGGAGGGTCTAGGACGTGTAATGGGTATGGGAATACCTCACAGCAAGCGTCTCCTTCCTCTCTGGAACCTGGTTCTCCCGACAGTCCTCCACGGTATCCTCCACTACATTATTAGTTCCAGCATTCAGCGGCTGGTTCTTTACCTGCTGCGACGTCGGAATAATGGCTCGCCGAAGCACTCGTCCCCTGACTCGGGGGTGGACACAGTCCAGTCTATGTTGGATGCATATTTCCCAGAGCTCATGGCCAGCTTTGCCGCCAGCCTGTGTGCAGATGTGCTGCTTTTTCCTTTGGAAACGGTGTTGCACAGGCTGCACATCCAGGGAACTCGCACTATTATTGACAACACCGATTTGGGTTTCGAAGTATTGCCCATAAACACTCAATATGAAGGAATGAGGGACTGTATTAATGCTATTCGGCGTGAAGAAGGCACCATGGGTTTCTATAAGGGCTTCGGCTCCATCGTGGTGCAGTATTCGCTTCATGCTGCAGTTCTACAGATCACCAAAATGATCTACTCAACTCTGCTGCGAAACGCTTGAGTCCAATTGATTCCTTCCTAATTCACCAATTGGTCCTCTTTTTTTTCTTTTTGGTTGAGTGGGACATTCCAAAAAAAAAAAAACGTGATCCTATTATGAACTGATGATTGCAGATATGTGATTTGTCATTCTACGTTGTTTCATAAAGCACTGGTTGTCTTGTTGATTGCACGACAGGTTTATTCATAATAGCCAATATGCTTTGATATTAGCACTGGAGTTGAATTATTCTCATGGTGACCCCCAACTCTTCATTATCCTTCACTATCCATGCCAAAACTGAAACATCAGCCTTTATATTCTCAAACCACTAGTTTCATCAATGGCTGCTAGGTTTCATGATGTGTTGTGTAAATGTGGTTGTTCTATTGGCAACATTTGGTCGAAGCCCTATGCCATGGCTTTTGTGTCATTGAATTATTATTTGCACTATAGTGATACTTGTGCCAGCAGTGTTTCAAACAGTGAAAATGTTACTATTTGTTCCAGTTCTTAAAAATTTGCAATGGAAATTCACAAGAAATACACAACAATGCATGTGTAAAGCTTATTGTTGTTCTGGGATCTGGGTGAGTAAATTATCAGGTTTTAAATTATTGGGCGCTATGCTTTAAAATAAATGTCTAAAATCTTTTTTTGTGTGAATCTGGTGTTATTTTTAATGTAAATAGTTATTATGTCAAATACTCTGATATTACATGATGTTACTGCAAATACTGTGCTGTTGTTCAAACCTTTGGTGTTTGTAGACTGTTTATTCATTCATTCATTCATTTGCTTTTGGGGGAAACTGGAGCACCTGGGAAAAACATGCAAACTCCACACAGAAATGCCAACTGACCCAACCGAAGCTCGAACCAGCGACCTTCTGCTGTGAGGCAATTGTGCCACCCACTGCGCCACCGTGATGCCCCAACTCTCTATATCAGGGGCCACCAATCTTGGTCCTGGAGGGCCGGTGTCCCGGCAAGGGTTTAGCTCCAACTTGCCTTAACTTGCCTACCTGGGTGTTTTAAGTACACCTAGTAAGACCTTGATTAGCTTTTTCAGGTGTGTTTGATTAGGGTTGGCGCTAAAATCTGCAGGACCTCGGCCCTCCAGGAACACGTTTGGTGACCCCTGGTCTATATTATTCACTAATTTATTCATTCATTTTCTTTTCGGCTAAGTCCCTTTATTAATTAGGGGTCGCCACAGCCGAATGAACTGCCAACTTATCAAGCAAATGTTTTACGCAGCGGATGCCCTTCCAGCTGCAACGCATCACTGGGAAACACCCCGACACTTTCATTCACACACATAAACTACGGACAATTTTAGCTTGCCCAATTCACATGCAGCACATGTCTTTGGACTTGTGGGGAAAATCGGAGTACCCGGAGGAAACCCACTTTAACGCGGGGAGAACATGCATACTCCACACAGAAATGCCAACTGACCCAGCCCAGGCTCGAACCAACGATCTTCTTGCTGTGAGGTGATCATGCTACCCTCTGCGCCACCATGACGCCCCTAGACTGTGTATATTAATACAAATTAATAGTAAATATTCAAATACTTGATTAGAAGTAGATGTGGGATTGTTTTTAAATAAATGCTGTTATTTTGAACTCTCTATGCATTCAACTAAATATTAAATAAAAAAATATTAAGCAGAATAACATTTTCAGCACTGATAATAATAAAAGTGTCTAAAGTGCTAAATTAGCATATTTGAATAATCATTTAATGCTGAAAGCCTCATGATAACAATTTTCATTTTTGAATGAACTGGTTAAATGGTTTGGATAAACCAAAGCTGTGGTTGAGGAGCTAGTTTATGGATTTGATAATGGGGTACTGTATTAAATTGATTAATTACTAAGAATTAGATTATAGACAATTTTGAGGGATGTGTACATATACATACATACATATATATATATATATATATATATATATATATATATATATATATATATATATATATATATATGTATATATGTATATGTATGTATGTATATATATATATGTATATGTATGTAAATATATGTATCGGTACCTGTCTTGAGGGTCTACAGACAATTCCTTTGTCTTCATGCTTGGTTTGTGCTTTGACATTAACTGTCAACCCTGGGACCTTATATAGAGGGGTGTCTGCCTTTTCAAATCATGTCTAATCAACTGAATTTACCACAGGTGAACTCCAATTAAGCTGCTGAAACGTCTCAAGAATGATCAGTGGGAACAGAATGTACCTGAGCTCAATTTAGAGCTTCATGGCAAAGGCTGTGAATACTTATGTACATGTGATTTTTTAGGCTTTTTATTAATTTTTTTTTTTAATATTATATTTTTATTTTCTTATAACAAAACAGAGCGATACACAAAGCAACAACGATTATAAAGAGAAAACAGAAGCAACGGGGAAAAAAAAATAAATAATAAAAAAAAATAAGACATAAAAAAAAATTTTTAAACCATTATTACACCAGTTCCTCCAATATTATACATGGGTCAACAATGTTGCACATTTATATCTAGGCCAGTGGGCGCAGGCAATATGGTGATCTTGTAGATGATAACAGGGTTATACCTTTAAACTGTTATCCTGGGCATTTGATAAATAATTAAAAAAGGGTTTCCATGTGGCTTCAAAGCCAGCAATGTTATCAGAAAGATTGTGTCTTAGCCTCTCTAAATGTAAAGTGGTAGAGAGTTCTAAAAGCCAGGATTTAAAAAGTGGTTTTGATGGCTTTTTCCATAAATAAAGAATAATTTTTTTAGCTAACACCATTCTATATTGAACAGCTTTTTTAATTTGATGACTAAACCCACGAAGTGAGTCAGACCAACCAAAAACAGCGATTGCTGGATCAGGGGCAAGGTCACAAGAATAAGCCTCAGAGTAGAAGTTGAAAATTTCGCTCCAAAACTCAAAAAGTTTTGGGCATGACCAAAAAAGATGTCCTAAAGAGCCTTCCGCTCCGCAGATTCACATTTGTTACATTTAGAGGAAATGGAGGGGTAGAATTTATTAAGTTTAACCCTAGAATAATGAAGCCGATGTACTACTTTATATTGGATTAGTTGATGTCTGGAGTTAATAGAACATGTATTTATGACCTTGACAGACTTTTCCCAGTTCTCATTGGTAATTTGAATGCCTAAATCTTTCTCCCAGGAATCTTTCAAATACAAGGTGGATATGTCAAACTGATCATTAAAAACGTCTATAAAATGGGAAATCAAATTAGAGGCATCAGGAGTGGTAGAAAGTAATTTATATACATCATGTTCATCTGCTAATAGTTAAATAAAAATATTTTTTTACATTATCATTATGGGGTATTGTGTGTAGATTTTTGAGGTAATAAATGAATTTAATCCATTTTGGAATAAGGCTGTAACAAACAAAAAAGTGGAAAAAGTGAAGCGCTATGAATACTTTCCGGATATATTTGGCTCACAACCCTCAATCAAGTTTGCTTTTTGGCCCTTTATAGGAAAAGGTTTGGGCACCCCTGGTCTAAAGGGAACAAATTGAAAACCATTGATTTGGTAAATTAATAATAATAATGAATCATTAATAATGTTTGTTTGTTTTGTGGCACATTTAAATCTAAAAAAAAGATCCAGGCACTACAGTCAGACTATGCTTTAGGAACCCTATGGTTTTGAGCATATGATTTGATCTTGTGGTAACTGAGCAAGTTGGTTTTGGGTAACTACCTCTCCAGTTTTTTCATCTGATAAATATTGGAAAATCTGAGGGTTTGCAGTTGCTATGTAATAATAATAATAATAGTGTTACCTTTGCTTTCACTTTGAATTTAACTTTTGTATTGTCGTGTAGGAATAAAACTGTATGAAAGTCTAAACAAAATCAAATAAATGCTGAGTAGTCAACTTGTATGCTTGTAGTGACATTCAGAATTTGAATATTTAACGTTAACCTAATTCAATCAGATTTTTGATTTAATTTAATATTTTAATTTAAAATATTACTATTCCAGTGATGTCAAAACAGAATAAAAATGTCAGTTTTCTGAGTCACATGATCATTCACAATTCATTCCGGTATGCTGATCTGATGTTCAATACATCTAATTATAATTGCTGTTTAGAAATAAATCCATTAAACCATTTTTCATGGGCTCTCCTGCAAAAATACTGAAAGACAAAGCAGAGCATTTTAAATCTAACTTGCATTTAAAAGCTAAAATATATATGATAACACAAAACAGTTTGTCTCCATTTTTTGTAAACGACCACACATCCACTGCTAGGAAAAGAAATTAACCACATACATGGCGAGAAACATTGTGGCACATAATTTCTTGCTATTAAGTTTTTTTAAAAGAAGTTTCAAAAAAGTTCATAAGAGATCATATCGACGCTAATCTTATTTTGTGGGAGAGCTGTATTGATCTTTATCATAAAAAGACCACAACACATGTTCAGTAGAAACATTTGATTCCAATTCATTAGCTTGCTCTTACTTTTCAATCGCTTTTGCGTAAACGCTTTAATTGTAAAATCATCACTATCGAAAATATCCACACACCATAGTTTCAGGATGATTTCGTTGCATCTGGAATTCATGCGAAATTGTGTGGGTTGATGATAAGCAATATGATTTGAGTCATCGTATGTGATAAGTCCATACGGTAATGATTGAATTGTTGAACACAGTCAAGCATGAGGTTATATTTGTTGGTATATAAATGAGAGGTATTTTGTGATTTGCAGTAAGCGACAAAAGATGGACAGCAGAAAGCTTTGCGGTAAGGAGGATTTCATTTGCGTTAATCCACTGAAAAGTTGTGATTTATTTTTGGTTTGTTTTTCTTATTTATTTAACTTTTTTTTACAGAGTTGTTGATTATAGTTCTTACATTATCCTTCATCAGACCAAATCCAAATACAAAATCCAAAGACTGCTTAAGGATTATTAAAGAAGATGCCATGAATTCAATAAAGCCTCATCTAAAAGTAAGTGTTTACTCTGGTAATTGTAATGTTTAATGATGATTTATTGACCTAATTTAGTTTTTTTTCCTCCCTGCCAGGTTGATAACTTGTCTTGTGAGAAAATAGTAAGTTTTTTATCTGCTTACAAGACTTTTCCACTTGAATATGTGATATATTAATTTAGGATTTTTAAACACCAACCTAATGTAGTGTTAATACATACAGTTGAAGTCAAAATTACTAGACCTTCTGTGATTTTTCATGGTGGCTCAGTGGTAAGCACTGTTGCCTCACAGTAAGAAGGTCACTGGTTTGAATCCCGGCTAGGTCAGTTGGCATTTTTGTGTGGAGTTTGCATGCATTGCACCCCCACAGTCCAAAGACATGCGCTATAGCGGAATTGGATGCACTAAATTTACTGAATGAGTGCGACTGAGTGTGCTTTCCCAGTACTGGGTTGCAGCTGGAAGGGTATCTGCTGTTTAACAGAGCAAGAAGATTTTCCACAGTATTACCTGTAATATTTTTTCTTCTGGAGAAATTTGCTGTTTCCCAGTGATGGGTTGCAGAAGAGCATCCTCTGTGTAAAACATATGCTGGATAAGTTGGCGGTTCATTCCGCTGTGGCGACCCCAGATTAATAAAAGGACTAAGCTGAAAAAAAAAATGAATGAATGAATGTAATTTGCTGTCATCAAGGAAAAGATGAAAGAAATCAGTTATTAGAAATCAATTATTAAAACTTTTATGTTTAGAAATGTTTTGGGGGAAAAAATCACATTTCCTTTCAACAAAAATTGGCGGAAAAAAATCATTCTGGCTTCAACTGTAAGTAAATATATAAATATTAAAAACAATAAATTTTTCTTGTTTGTTTTTTCTTCTTCTCCCCAAAAGAGTACGAGAAGAGTACATTCATGCATCCTAAGGTGGACTTTACTTGGAAAGTGTACATTGTATCCGGAAATACAAAAGATGCTAAAAGCGAGCAGTGTAAGAACAATTGCAATTACTAAAGTTAACATTCAGAATCAAAACATTTTCGAGTAATTGTATACATGCGCTTTTTTTTTTAGGAGAAGTGTGAGACTAACTCATTGCTGCAGTCACCAAGGAGTTGCTCTAAAGATTCCTTCCTCAAATGCTGGTGCAGTTTTATGATCCAGAGGTTATAACAACTCACAGATGTGTTTAAAGTTGTTACTCTAACCTGCATTGTGTGAATGTTTTGTTTTGTTTGTTTGTTTGTTTATGTTGTGTTTTTATGTTTATATTTTGTTTTACTTTATTTATTTTTACTTCATATATATTTATGTATGTGGACAATAAAGTTTGTTACGTTAAATACACTCAGTATTGTTATGTGCTCTTTTTTAACAAAAACCAAATCTAGGAACTAGTGTTAGGCATAATTAGTTACAAAGTGTTTAGTTACTGTAATTAAATTACTGTTGAAACTGTTGTACAGTTGAAGTCGGAATTATTAAACCCCCTGAATAATTAGCCCCCCTGTTTATTTTTCCCCCAATTTTTGTTTAACGGATAGAAGATTTTTTCAACACATTTCTAAACATAATAGTTTTAATAACTCATTTCTAATAACTGATTTATTTTATCTTTGCCTTGATGACGATACATAATATTTTACTAGGTATTTTTCAAGACACTTCTATAAAGCTTAAAGTGACATTTAAAGGCTTAACTAGGTTAATTAGGTTAACTAGGCAGGTTAGGGTAATTAAGCAGGATATTGTATAACGATGGTTTGTTCTGTAGACTGACGAAAATAAATATAGCTTAAAGGGGCTAATAATTTTGACCTTCAAATGGTTATTAAAAAATTTAAAACTGTTTTTGTTCTAGCCGTAATAAAGCAAATATTATCAGACATACTGTGAAAATTTTGCTCTGTTAAACATCATTTAGGAAATATCTAAAAAAGGAAAAAAAATCAAAGAGTGCCTAATAATTCTGACTTCAACTGTATATAAATCAATTGAGGGAACAGAGTAATATAGATTTTGCAGAACAACTGCCTTTGCTTATTATAAAAATAATTGAGAATTTAGTTGAAGACAATATAATGTATAAATTCAGAGAAGCAGAGTGATAATTGTCTGTAAATATATATATATATATATATATATATATATATATATATATATATATATATATATATATATATATATATATATATATATATATATACAGTTTTGTTAGCTGTATATTTTGCACATTAACTACAACTTCCAAATAAAGGTTGACAACTGCACATGCTTGATAAAAAATAAAATTAATATTTATATCACTATATATTTTTGAAATATGGTTTTGTGCTTTGATGTACAGTTAAAGTCAGAATTATTAGATTCCCTCTTGAATTTTTTCCCACTTTTTAAATATTTCCCAAATGATGTTTAACAGAGCAAGGAAATTTTCACAGTATTTCTGATAATATTTTTTCTTCTGGAGAAAGATTTATTTGTTTTATTTTGGCTAGAATAAAAGCAGTTCTTAACTTTTTCTAAAACTATCTCAAGGTCATAACTATTAGCCCCTTTAAGCTATATATTTTTCGATAGTCTACAGAACAAACCATCGTTATACATTTACTTGCTCAATTGCAATATCCCACTTAGTTAACCTAATTAACCTAGTTAAGCCTTTAAATGTGAAATTTTGGGGGGGGGGGGGGGGGGGTAAACAGGGGATTATAACTCAGGGGGCTAATAATTCTGACTTCAACTGTATATTGATACATATATTGTTTCTATTTCAAATGTTCATTTTTTTTTACAATTCTTTAAAACTAAAAGTTTCTGATTGACTTCAATTTAAAGAATTAAGAATCAATATTTAGTCAAGTGGTTACTTTTTGAAGTAACTTACTGGTAGGAACCCAAACGAAAGTGTTTCCACACGACCCGTGTTTAGCGTAGCACTGTTTTGCAACTGTTCTGCTGGTAAAGAAATGTGGCGGAAACTGCAATAAATGTTATTCGGGATTCTGAGCACAGACAGCGAAGTTTAAGTTTGTGCCGGTGAATATACATGAGCAGTATGTCTGCGGGGAAAAAAGGGAGCGCGATCTTCTCTGGATTCAGGGCGCTGGGGCTTTACTCTAATCATCTGGCGCACGTGGTTCGCTTCCATAAGAAACACAGAGAGTTCTATGTGGTCACTGCAGTTGGACAGTGTTTCCATACGTATAACGTAAGTGAATGCCAGTGTTTCATACTAAGTTTGACATGATTTCGAACGGGTTTATAGTTGTACCGTAGTAATTACGTATTTTACGCACACAGTTGTGTTATTTTAGGATATTAAGCATGTAAAACTATGGTACACAACTTAGTGTCTGTACTTGTTTATATCAGTTTAACTTTCGCACTGCAATATTAATGTAAGAGAGTCATGTATGTTATGGTCATGATATCGTTTCTGTAACGTTAAATACACGTCCAAAATACAGTGGTAGCATTTTTTTTAATTGTATTTGCTGAACATTTCTAATCAAATGCATTAAAGGTCTTACAATATTACACATTTTAGCATAACGTGTAAACAAAGTAACAAAAAAATAAAACAAATAAAGAACAAGAGCGTATACATAACATTTACCATAGAGAAGAGGAGTGTAGCTTTTTAAGTATATTCACAGTTCTGGTCGCTTTACGACTTGAAAATCCTTTAAGAGTTTCAAAATATTTTTTTTAATCAGCCTTGAAATGGAAGATGTTAGGCTTCCTCTCCGACCATTTACACTTGTGTATATGAAACTTGCCTAATAATATCAACATATTTATCATAAACAGGAGATTCTTATCTATCTTTTTTTAATCTATATAAAATATGACATCTCTTTTCATAATAATAATTCTTTGACCACTCAGTATATTAAATAAACATTCAACATCAAACCAGAGTTATTTAACATACAGTCAAAAAACAAATGCATAACAGTCTCAACATCCATCCTGCAAAAAACACACGATTCAGAAAGATCAACTTTATACCTCTTGAGAAACTGGTTGGTCGGATATATTTTATGTATAATTTTAAAGTAGATTTCACTGACTTTATTAGTGACACAATATTTGTTGTTATAAGTCTAGATCAAGTTCCAATTCTCAAATTGGTTATTCCAAAAGTACATGTGTCTAAAAATTGCAGGACAATGTATTATTACATTTTCTATCTTTGATATCAACACCGTCTAATAAAATCTCATTTTTAACTTAGTTTATTTGGTTCTCTGTAACCCTGCAAAAGCCTCGCCAGGCCTGCTGGTATTGCATCAATTGCATCAATTACAATACTATAATCTCGTGGAGGCACTGGAAAACTAAACCTCTCCACAAATTCGATATAAGTCAGTAAATATCCTTTATCGTTTAATAACTGAGAGACAAGGGTATATCATTTTTAACCCAATTATCAAAGAAGATTGATGTTTTTTTATATCTGACAGTTTTATTATTCCATATTATTTGTTTATGAGGAGAAAAATACAGTGGTAGAATGTGATGTCATATCAAGTGAACCATTACGTCTTTAACTTGTAACGTTAACGTTACTAGTGGCAGTACTGTGGTCATTTTGGAAGTACCCTGGATTATCGTTACATGTAAACAAACATTGTTGTTTATTACCACTTTTACTTCTAAGAAGTAGTTTTTCTTCTTTCCACTTTTTGGTAAGATGGTATAAGTAGTTTTGACTAATGAAATATTTTTAGATAAGCATGCATTTTCTCTCAACGTGACATGATAATTTTATGAGATCTATCGAACACTGTACTAAGTGCATGTAGTCAATTCATTATACTCTACTTAGATTGGGTAGCATAATGAGGACAACCATATATATATATATATATATATATATATATATATATATATATATATATATATATATATATATATATATATATATGAATGAATGAATGAATGAATGAATGAAGAGTTCAGATGCAAAACCCTCTAAATCCATCAGACCTCTTTTTTTGTAAACGAGTATTTTCTAACAGGCTCCTATAATTAGGTTCAGAAGTTTCATTTTATAGGTAATGATAAGGTTATTAGCTTGTAAATAAAATGACTTTTTCATAAATGTCACTTCAGACAATTCTTTGGTTTTTAACAAGGTAGATTTTCTTTTGCGTCAAAAACAGCTAAATCCACTTGTGCTTTTTTTTTTTTCAAAAATATCTAAATCCACCTATCAGGACAAGACATTGTAATTAGTTGAAAATCACTAAAGATGGAATTACAATTTTTTTTATCAAACATAACATTCACATTTAGTCAATTAGCAGACGCTTTTATCCAAAGCGACTTACAAATGAGGACAAGGAAGCAATTTACACAACTATAAGAGCAGCAGTGAACAAGTGCTATAGACAAGTTTCAGGTGTGTAAAGTCTAAGAAGCTAAGCATTAATATATATATATATATATATATATATATATATATATATATATATATATATATATATATATATATATATAAATCTAAAAAATTTATTTATTATTTTTTTTTTTTGAGAGAGAGAGAGAGTACAGTTAGTGGTATAGCCAGAGAGGCAGTTAAGATTACGAAGGAAAGTGGAGACTAAACAGTTGAGTTTTTAGTCGTTTCTAGAAGACAGCAAGTGACTCTGCTGTTCTGATGTAGTTAGGGAGTTCATTCCACCAACTGGGCAGATTGAATGTGAGAGTTCGGGAAAAAAATTTCTTCCCTCTTCGGGATGGAACAACGAGGCGACGTTCATTCACAGAACGCAAGTTTCTGGAGGGCACATAAATCTGCAGAAGTGAGAGCAGATACGAAGGAGCGAAGCAAACATCAGAGCTTTGAATTTGATCCGAGCAGCAACTGGCAGCCAGTGCAAACGGGTGAGTAGCGGAGTGACATGTGCTCTTTTGGGTTCAAAGACCACTCGTGCTGCTGCGTTCTGAAGCAGCTGAAGAGGTTTGATAGAATTAGCTGGAAGCCCGGCTAGTAGAGAGTTGCAATAGTCCAGTTTGGAGAGAACAAGAGCTTGAACAATGAGTTGAGCTGTATGTTCAGATAGGAAGGGTCGGACCTTTCTGATGTTATAGAGTGCAAATCTGCAAGATCGAGCAGTTCTAGAAATGTGGTCAGAGAAGTTTAGTTGGTCATCAATCATTATTCCAAGGCTTTTTACCATTTTGGATGCAGTAATGGTTGCTCCATCCATCTGGATTAAAAAGTTATGGTGAAGAGTCGGGTTGGCAGAAACTTCAAGCATTTCCGTTTTCGTGAGGTTAAGCTGAAGATGATGATCTTTCATCCAGTGTGAAATGTCTGACAGGCAGGCTGAAATCCGAGCTGAAACCGAGGGATCATCAGGGTGAAAAGAGAGGTATAGCTGGGTATCATCAGCATAGCAGTGGTAGGAAAATCCATGTTTCTGGATGACTGGTCCTAAAGATGTCGTGTAGATAGAGAAGAGAAGTGGCCCAAGAACAGAGCCCTGAGGTACCCCAGTGTTTAGATGCTGTAGGTTGGACACCTCTCCCCTCCAAGACACCCTGAATGACCTGTCCGAGAGGTAAGAACTGAACCATTGAATAACCGTGCCTGCGACGCCCAGTGACTCAAGCGTAGATAGCAGGATCTGGTGGTTTACTGTGTCAAAAGCAGCTGATAAATCCAGCAAGATGAGGACAGATAATTTAGAGTCTGCTTTAGCCAGTCTGAGATCCTCCACGACCGAGAGCAGGGCAGTCTCAGTTGAGTGGCCTTTCTCAAAGCCAGATTGCTAGTTGTCCATGAGGTTGTTTTGAGTAAGAAAGTCCAGGACTTGATTGAACACTACTTTCTCTAAAATCTTGGCCATGAATTGAAGCAGGGATACCGGTCGGTAGTTTTCAAGTAGCGTTTGATCCAGGTTGGGTTTCTTTAGCAGTGGGGTTACCCTAGCCTGCTTAAATGATGTAGGGAATAGACCAGAGTCAAGAGATGTGTTAATTATGTGAGTCAGTGTTGGTATGACTGCAGGAGAAATGGCTTGCAAGAGATTAGAGGGAATGGGATCAAGCGGACAGGTGGTTGCATGGCTTGATAGCACGAGATTGGACACCTCAGACTCAGAGAGCTGGGAAAAAGAGGTGAGTGTGTGTAGTGTTGGTGGTGTATCTTGTGTGTTTGTTGTAGGTGCAGCAAATTGAGCACTGATTTTTGCAGTTTTGGTGCAAAAGAATGTAGCAAAGTCATCAGTAGTGAGTGTGGAGGATGTTGGTGGAGGAGGAGGATAGAGGAGGGAGGAAAATGTTTTAAAAAGTAAGCGAGGATTGGTGGCACTGTTGACTTTCTGACGGAAGTATGCCTGCTTTGCAGAAGTAACCTCAGTCGAGAAAGAAGACAGAAGAGTTTGGTATGTTATGAGCTGTTCAGGATTTTTAGTTTTTCGCCAAAAACTCTCAGCAGCCCGAAGTTTTGAGCGACGCTCACGGAGAACATCAGAGAGCCAGGGTGCAGAAGGACTGGCCCGGGCTGGCCTGGATGTAAGAGGACATAGTCTGTCTAGACATGATGCTAGAGTGTATCAGTGGCACTGTTCGTATCGAGTGCAGAGAGTTTGCAAGATGGAGGAAGAGAGTTTGAAACAATGGTGGATAGTCTATTGGGTGAGAGAGAGCGGAGGTTTCTGCGAAAGGCAACTAGAGTTGGAGTGTGTGGCGACTCAGGAGTAATGTGGATGTTGAGAGAGAGAAGGAAATGATCCGATGTTTGTAGTGGAGTTACTAGTGTTTGATCAGCGAGGCAATGTCGAGTGTAAATAAGGTCTAGCTGATTACCTGATTTGTGAGTGGCAGAAGTAGGTGCTCTTTTGAGGTCAAAAGATGCAAGCAGAGTCTGGAAGTCAGCAGCTTGAGGTCTTTCAATGTGGATGTTGAAGTCACCTAGCACCAACAAGGGAGTGTCATAATCAGAAAAAGATGAGAGAAGAACATCCAGTTCATCTAAGAAGTGACCTAATGTACCCGGTGGGCGATAGGTGACAACCACATTTATGCGGAAGGGGTGGATAATGGTGATTGCATGGAATTCAAAGGAGCTGATTTTTGGCAGGGACGGCCTCTGAGTGAATTTCCATTCTTTGGAAATCAGTAGACCAGTCCCACCCCCTCTCCCTGTCTGACGAGGAGTGTGGGAAAGAGAGAAATTAGTAGAAAGAGCTGCATGTGTAGCAGTGTCCTCCGGTCTCAACCAGGTCTAGGTTAGTGCCATGAGATTAAAGTCAGAATGAGTGGCTATGGAGGTAATAAAATCTGCCTTGTTAACAGCAAATTGACAATTCCAGAGGCCCACGGAGAGAGAGAGAGTTGTGAAATAGAAGATACATGAATTGATCGAAGGTTGTGAGAGTTGCGCCTGCAGCGTACCTCCCGTGCTCTGCGAGTGTTAGACACATTACACAAACCACTTAAAATTAAAAATATATAAATCTGTCAACTAAGTGCCGGTTCATTCTGCTGTGATAAACCAGGGAAAAAGCAGAAGGAAAATGAATGAATAAAATCTGTCAAGTAAGTGCAATAATCAATAACAATAAAACGGACATTAATTAAATCTTAACAATCTGTTGTTATTTCTGATAATTGGGATTTAGATTTAATGTAAGTAGAGCAATGTAAACATTGTAAACTAAGCTTGGTATAATAATATAGTATAGTAATATAGTCAAATAATGTAGTATAAAACATTATGAAAGATCAAAATCTGTGCATTGTCCATTAATATAAAAGCTTAACAGACATATAGGTAATGAAGTAATAGAAATTTTATATTTTTATATTTTATACATTATATTTATTTTTTAAAAACAGCTGACATTACCAAATAAAACTGAAGGTAGGCCTACTGAGCAAAAAGAGGATGTCTCATCTCATGTCAATTTTAGAAGCTGTCATTCATTCATCCTCACTATACGTAAGGTCTTGATCTCTTTCTTCTCTTTTTTTATCCTCATAGCATCCATGTGGGATAAAAGAATGGCATCTTAACTTCGTCTTTCATGAAACGCAGTTGCTGTTTAATGTATAGTAAATCGGACTCATTCAAAGGCTTTTAGAGGCTTTTGTCAACAAACTGTTATTTCTGAATGTGCTGACGCTGCGATTTAGATGATTTGAAGCAAAAATATTTGTTGATGGTGTACTACATCCCTAAAGCATTCACTCAATGTCATTAGCTCATTTTTGGCAGAAGTGGCTTTTAGCGGCTTTTGCATCTGAACTATGTATGTATATGTAAAGAGTTCAGATGCAAAGACCTGTAAATGCCTTATAATATGTCTCTAAAATGAGCATTTTTCGTAGCCTCCTATATTTATGTTCAGTTATTTCACTTTTAAAGGCAAAATAACTTATTCGTCACTATAAAAGTAAAATCCACACACATGGGGAAAAGTCTGGGAAAAATGCTAATTTTAGAAGAAAATAGTAAATCGCATTTAGAGGTTTTTGCATTTAAACTCTTCAAAAACACATACATGATGCAAATTGCTAATTTACACTCTAGCCCCTCTGAACGATATCAAAAATCTATGGCATTGTCACCCCTTTAATACTGGGAATTAGTTTTCTCTGATCTGCATCTTAAGTAAATAAAATAATAGCTAAGATAAATATACACTTGACCACCCCAGACTATTTCATAGCACGGTGAAGACATAATCGTGCCAGTCAGTCTGTGCTAGATAAAATTCATTCAACGGTCTGAATCCGGTAGATCTAGAGCACTGATAGACATCATAAGTGTTTACAAGACACTCTTCTTGTAAAATAGGTGTTTGTGTCTCTATATAACCTAAAAGTAAAACTAGATGAAGGGTTTGACCTACAGTATCCTCTGTAATAGCTAATCAGAGGTTACTGTAGGTCTGAATACACTAAATATACCTCAAAACATAAATACATTTTATTAATAAATTAGATGCAATTTAAATACCATTCAAAAATAAATATCTTAATTTTATTATAAATATTTACATGTAATATAATGTATATATTAAAATTCATGCAGATATTATTTTTGCTAAAACCTTACAATTGGTTGATTGAATATTAACCATGCAATATTTGTGAGTAAAGGCTGTTTTCAGTAGTTATCTTTTGGTGGTCATACTAAAACAAACTGGTATTTTTCTGTTCTAATTAAATCAAAATTAGGCTGAAACTATGTCAAAGTACAAACATTTTGACTAGAAAAACTTAAACTTATGAATGCCTAAAAATCTTGTTGAATATTATTTTGGCTTGGTTTGCTATGAGGGAATGATTTTAAGTTGTAAGTACTTCCATATACTGAAGTAAGGACTTTACTTTGCCTGTGATTGGTCAAATTTGGTTTAACAACCTATTAATGCAATATACAGTTGCTTGCCACATAAAATGAATGTACATTTTCACATACTATTATCACAATAACAACAACATTTCTATAATTGTACAATCGTAATGTAGAATACGGTCTTGTAGAATAAAATGAATTATTAAGTCAACTTTAAAAACATATACGTCGGCGCAATAGCCTAGTGGTTAGCGCGTCGACATATGGTGCAGTAGCACATCAGGGCGTCGCGAGTTCGAATCCCGGCTCGAGGACATTTCCCTACCCCACCCCCCTCTCTCTCTCTCCAACTTCGCTTCCTGTCCTAAATACTGTCCTATCTAATAAAGGCAAAATAGCCAAAAAATAAATCTTAAAAAAAAAAAAACAACAACATATACGTTGTTTGTTTTGAATATGCGCCACAGTTGTGTTCAGAACTCACTAAGCTTTAGGTGTTATGATTATTCACAAAATGATACAATTATAACAAAATAGTTTTTAAAGCATTATTGACCTTATACTTCAATGCGGAAGTGCGCACGTTTTTGTGATTGTTTTAGAACTTCCGATTTAGCTGCCTATGGGAGAAATGACAAGGAATAATAAACGGCAGAAAATGGTCAAACTACTTACTCTACAAACAATTGTTTCCATGACAATACAGACAAAGTAGAATAATACAATAGGAAAATATCAGTATCCAACACCAAGCAGCAAAACGGGCTGTTTTTAATGTTTAAAAATGAATGGAAGTGAAAGAGACCGCAAGTCTTGAGCCAAAATTATTCAAATGGCTGCGCCCACTCATACGAGGAGAATAAGGTGAGTACAGTTGAAGTCAGAATTATTAGCCCCCTGTTTAGTTTTTTCTCCAATTTCTGTTTAATGAAGAGCAGATTTTTTTCAACACATTTCTAAACATAATAGTTTTAATAACTCATCTCTAATAATTTTATCTTTTCCAAGATGACAGTAAATAATATTTTACTAGATATTTTTCAAGACACTTCTATACATCTTAAAGTGACATTTAAAGGCTTAACTAGGTTAATTAGGTTTACTAGGCAGGTTAGGGTAATTGGGCAAGTTATTGTATAATGATGAAATAAAAAATAAAATAATAATAAAAAAAAAATAAAAACATTTAAAAAACTGGTTTTATTCTAGCCGAAATAAAACAAATAAGACTTTCTCCAGAAGAAAAAATATTATCAGACATACTGTGAAAATTTCCTTGCTCTGTTAAACATCATGGGACATATATAAAAGAGAAAAAAAAATGCAAAGGGGGCTAATAATTCTGACTTTAACTGTACATGCATTATTATTACCCTTGCATCATTATGAATGCATCATTGCAAATACCCTCATAATGCATAATGAATATTGGCTTTATTTAGTCTTCATTAGTTTATATTCTTGATTAGCTCACCTGACCGCAGTAACGTCACCCCTCAACTTTAAAACTTTTCTATACAGACAGTAATAATCCAGATTTTTTTTTAAACAGAAATCAGCTAAAGCTAATGAATCATGCACAAACCATCTTCAAACATGTTTATGCTGCCCTGACATTTAAGTCGCTTTGCTGATCTTTAAACTCCCGCTGGTATCCCCCGGTTGGTGCCTACTTGTAGCTTCTTTTACTTTCTTCAGAAACCTATGGGTGACATCACGGATACTTAGTCCATGTCTTAATCCAAACACATCTACAATGCAACTAAGAAAGAGAAAATAATCCTTCATTATTTACCTGGTGTTTTATCTATGATTAGCTCTGCTCACATCATCATCGTCTTTAAATTTGAGTCGTTCATTCACCTGACACTGACAGTCCCAATTAAGCTTAACTAACAAAAAAAAAAAAAAATTGGCTTTCAATCTTATATAATTTCCATTTTTTACTTTATTTAATCTATATGTTTTAATTTTTTTGTATTATGTATTATGCAGATTGTAACAACATCTCTGTTTTTTCTAATGATCTAAGTTTCTGCAATCTATTGTTAACTATTTTTAAAACCAAAAAAAAAAAAAGATTAATTAATTTAAAAAATCAAATATAAAGCTTAACTAATGCTTATAGTTTGAGCCGGAAAGACCCATGATTATTTCACCTTTCAAGTCGGGTATTTGAATCGTTCGTTCATCATGTAAAGACAGTATGACAGTAAGACAGTATGTAAAGAGATGACTCAAAGCCGAGGACTCGAGAAATGAACGGATCAAATCTTTTTTTGGCTCTAAATGCATATGACTGGCTTCTGTCTCTCATGTGAAGAACGAACGACTCCAGTCCGATAGAGGACTTGAAAAATGAACTAATCTTCTACTCCACCTGCACAAATGTGCACCATAGACTGTATAAGGATGTAGTATCCGTTTTGTCACCCGTAGGTTTCTGAGGAAGGCAAAAGAAGCTACAGGTAGGAGTGGCCAACCATTGTCATTTTGTTCGCGCATCATCGCACTGACCGGGAGATACCAACCAAGGGCAAAGAGGCGGAGCAACAGACGCCTGACAGGCTTTTCTTTGGGAAAAACGCTTAATACTTTATTACCTGCAAATCCTTTGTGTTCTGACCATATGTGCTTGGTACATAATGTACATATACATTATATCAAGTGTTTAGACTTTTAAAAACACTGTTGCAATACATTGAGCCACTAAGCATTGTTCTTATGATGTTTTTCTACAGGAGGAATGCGCGAATTACTTCAAAACACTTCTAATATAGTCTGTGTTAGTAAATGCAGGGCTATTTATGAAATCCAGGCATAACACTGTATGACAGTGTTTCCTAAGCCTACAGCTTATCAATCACTCAAGTGGCCATGCCCTTAATTATGCAGACTTACTATAATTTAATGTAAAGGAAACAGATGAGTTATAAAAATTCACCCCTTCACAGTTGTCATGAAGGGTAATATTAGCCATATGAACCAAAATCGTTCTTTGTACCAGGCTGTAAACACCTTTTTTCTGCTGTAAAGTTGATCATTTTAATATTGGGGTCAATAGAAATTTGCTCTATTATGGATCCAGGACTAGCAGAATTTCGATGAATTGCAGTTTCAGTTACTTCCGTATTTGCTTCACGAGGGAGAGTGGGAGGTTGCCTCTTGATGTGCTCATGCGCGAATGAACAAATCACTCTCTGAGAGGACTCATCGTTCTCAAGTCACATAAAAGATTAGTTCAAAATGAACGAATCTTTCAAGACCGACCCAGCATGATAAACTGAGGTATTGGATGCACGGACTGGTGGAAGAGTGTTGTTTTAATAGAATTTTATACCGCACGCCGAATGGAAAGAAAAAAAGCCTCCGCATTTCAGGATGCCGGTGTCTGTGGTCCTTCACTGACTCGGTAGGTGCAGAGAATAGTGTCAAACAGCCGTGTGTATGTGGAATATCCTGTCGCAAAACACACTGAAAAGTCCTACATGATGGTAATAGTTTGATTAAGGTGTTTACATGTCTGTACTGCACTTCAATAATGCGACTAATATCGGCATACACCACATGTCTTTATTCGATTTCTGTTTAGTTCGATTATGACCTTAATTAGACTAATCAAAAATTGCTGTTTACATGGTAGACTCTTAATTAGAGTATTGTCTTAATCGTATTAAAGTCAGATTATTGGTGTCCATGTAAACGTACTCATTGTTTAAATTGTGATTTGTTTGTACACATTTTAATGCTTTAATTATTAAATTGATAATTTAATGCTTCATTTTATTTCTGTCCGGCACTCCTGGTCCCCATAAGATAATGCTAGTTTACTATACACTGAACCCATGTTTTTTTCTTTTTTCTGTTAGGTAAAGAAACTTGGAATCGTTGCAGTCAGTAAGTAGGATTCAGTACATTAATTTTACAGCAATCTAACCATAGTGTATTTTCATAACATGATCAAACCGTTGTGAATTTAAGCATTTGTACTAACCACCTGTTCAGGTAATGCCCTCCCAGAAGACATTTCATCCGTGGCAGCAGATTGTATGCTTGTCTATGCAGCACATGGAAAACTTATCTGCGCTTTTGCTAGAAGCAGAGAGGTAAGGTACAGGTATAAATAGACACACAGTGCTCTGCGTATCACTGGAGTGAATTGAAAATAAGAATAAGCCAGAAGTAATGGTAATTTGTGCTGTCGTTTCCATCCAGGTTGTTCACACATACACCGGTCACCAAGCTGATGTGCATTTGCTGCTGCCTTTTGGAGATCATTTGATTTCTGTTGATAAGGATAATATGGTTATCATTTGGGATGTGGAGTCTGAGGGTTGGTTTTGTATTTCTTTATTTAAATTGATTTCTTTAATTGATTTGTTTTAACGGTGCATGTATTATATTCTGTTATTCTTACAGACACATATCTGCAGATTTCATATGACAAAGCATCTTTTGAGGTCTCCGCTTTGATGCATCCGAGCACCTACCTGAACAAGATACTGTTTGGAAGCAGTCAAGGGAGTCTTCAGTTATGGAACATCAAATCAAAGTATGCACTTTTAGACTAGTGAACGCTGAATGTGGTAGGGCTGCAACAATAAATCGATTACTAAAACCGTTGGCAAAGAATTTCATAATAGATTAGTTGTGTCGATTTGTTAGTTGAGCGCGGAGCGGAGTGAACGCACTCTGCCTCTCTCGCCTCATAGACAGGACGGAGCAAAAAAAACAAGTCGAGGTAACGTTAGAGGAAAGATACAATGGCAAAGGCAGAGAAATCTGTGTGACCCTAGTCATCCAAGGTGTGGGAGTATTTCACACTAAATAAACAAAAGCAGCATGTCATGAAAAATTCAAACTGAGCTTTGGTGCATTGGCTGGCACTGAGCCAGAGAAAGACGTGTCATATATTATCACAATTATGCAGCGTCTTTTAAACAACAAAAACACCCACTTACAAGTTTTTTGGAAGTAGAATATCAGGTAGTTGATGACATGATGAGCAAGGAAGGCATAAGAAAAGGGATACATCCGTCATACATTGCCACCATTATGCCCCAGTAGTCCACTTTTTTTTTTTGTTTTTACAATTTTTATAGATGTTTTAAGGCTGTAAAACCCCTCACTACACTTTTTTCAGACAGACATTATCATTTTTTGTAGAAAAATAAGTCCAGGATTATAGAATGAAAACAAAGATCAAAACCTGTTGCCAGGTACAAACATTCATTGCTTTTCAGCAAAAGGTTCTTAAAGCTTTTTAGCTTTTGTTCAAGTAATGTTGGCTCCCAGCGTAATGTTTTCCACAAAACTAAAGCAAACTCCATTCGCGCACATGACAGTTGGAAGTAACACACACCAGATGCTAGGGCTGGGCGATTAATCGAAAAGTAATTAAAGTTGACATTCCGAACCTATAATCGATCTAATGTTTCCAGGTCATTTTTTAAAATTACTTTCCCTACCACGTGTGGAGTCACGTGACCCCACTCTATTAAGGCTGATTTATACTTCTGCGTTGAACACACGGGTATGGTCTGGAAACAGCCTTCGCAGGCTCGCATACCTGCATATCTTTAAAAAAATTTAAGATATAGGCAGCATATTTTCTATTACAATAAAATTATTATTTACATTAAAATATTTGTTTAAAGAAGATTCAAGAATTGCACTGTTTAAAATATTATTTACTGGATATGCAAGAGTTATTTATTTAGAAGAGATGCTGCTTATTTTCTACCTTTTAATATGAAAAACTTTAATATGAAAATAATTTATTTTGTTTTCAAAAGTTATTTATTTTCAATTTTTATCAGAAAAAAAGAGACCGTTAGTTTTAGACCGTTAGTATTAGTTTTGTGTGTTTTAATCTTAGTTGTTCAGCGTTGATGTTCAAAAAGAAATCATAGTTAGTAGATGTTAGTAGTGTGTTTCCTACTTTTTTTAAAAGTATTTTTAAATCAAGTAATGCACATTTAGAAATCGTTCATTTGTAATATGTGAGCACATTTGTCAGTGAACTATGAGGGCAAACAAAAAAATGAATAAAATAATCGTTCATTAATCACAGTGGTGGAATGAGTACTGAAAAATCATTTTGAAGTAAAAGTACTATTACTTGCCTAAAATTTAGTGCGAGTAAAAGTATCTGTTGTAAATATTACTCAAGTATGAGTAAAAACTAGACCTTTCAAGAGTACTCGAGAGTAGTGAGTACTGAGTATTACTTTGTAAAAAGCTAATTTTTATGTAATTTGTGGATGTGTGTAAATGTAATATTCTGTAGTGCATTTAGTTATTGCCCAGCAGGCACACAACATCATAAGACGTTAATATTAGATTAGGTCCTGACATCTGGTGACCGAAATTCAATGTCTAGTCAGCGTCTAAGGACAACATTATTTTTATATCAAATAATGACATCAAATGACATTGATATTTGGTTAATTTTAGGTTGCGTTAGAAAGTGACCAAAATCCAGTGTTGAGCATCTTAAACCAACGTCATATTGATGTAAAATACTGACATTTTTATTCGTCAGGTATGGCATCCAAAATCCAATGTCTGATAGACGTCATAGTGGTAACGTCCACACAACGTCAAGCTGTAACATCATTAGATGTTGATATTTGGTTGAGTTTAGGTTGAACGTTGGACATTAACGTTGGCCTGATGTTGAGTTCTAACGTGAACTCAATTTTCGTTTCCAAACAAAATGCAACGTCCCCACGACATTGGGGCACAACGTCAATCTGATGTCATGTTGACGTCTTGTGGCTGCTGGGTGTTTAAGGCCATTTTGGTCATCATACAGTAAACATCGTTCATCTTCTCATCAGTGACATGCATTTAAACAGTCTCTGGGTCATTGCTTGTAAAGATTTTAGACATTTTCTTGGACACTTTTAGTGCTTCCAAACAGTTTGCTGCAATTTATAAATTGCCCATGTCTTGAGGTAGTTCATTATGATGCGATTTACTTTCTGTGTGCGATTTGATTGGACAGGAATCGCATGACTGATTTTTCTAATCCCCATAGACAAGAAGAAATAAAATAGTGACTGCAGGTTAAAGGAAAGTAGTGGAGTAAAAGTACCGATACAGCACTAAAAATGTACTCAAGAGAAAGTAAAAGTACACATTTTCTCAATTACAGTAGTTTGAGTATTTGTAGTTTGTTACTTTATACCACTGATTAATCGTAATCGAGTTAAAATGTTCGAATAATCAATATTTTGATTTTAGGCCAAATCACCTAGCCCTACCAGATGCGCACATTCACATGTTATTTAAAATTAAATTATTCAGATGGTGCCCTGATACATGTTTACAATTCTAAAATGCATGGTGCGGCGCACCCAGTTTGCAACCCCCTTTACTGAAAACTGAATGCATTCTGTACTGTAAAGGAGACATGGAGGAGATTGATTGACAATGGACTACAGCCAATCAGGACACGGACCACAATGCTCTGTGAAAAAAAAAAAAAAGCATGTCAAATTGCACAAATAAAATCTGCGAGGCTGTGAAAGGTGAACCGCGTTATAGCAAGGGACCATTGTATTGTGAAAATGTCCTAGCTCCATTAAACATCACTTCGGAAATATTTGAAAAAGACACATAGGAGGGCTATTAATAATGCCTTCATCGACTATTTGTCAGTTAAATGCATATTTCCTTTCCCACATTATCATAATGAACATGTTAGAAGAAAAGGGCAGTATACTTAATTATCATGAAAACCACAAAATTACATCAGATTTTTTTTTTGACTTTTATTTTTTATTTTGATTGGATGAAAAAAATACCTGGATACTTCCTAACAAACTTTCAGATTGTAATTGTGCTTTTTTTATTCTTAATTGTAATGTAGTATAGAAAATATTGTTAGTAAAAAAAATCTTCTTCTGTTATCCAGCAAACTCCTGTTCACATTTTCTGGATGGGCAGCTGCTGTTACCGTTCTTCAACAGGTTGGTCTCACCACTTAATTTAAATTCTTTACTCGTGTTCATTTAAGATCTAGACATAATCATAAATAATTAGACATAAATAATTTACTGAAGCTGTAAAAAAAAAACTTTCAAGTATCTTCTCCAGGATGTCGTATCCAGTTCAAAGGGATGCTCTCACACATTTTTCAAAGTAAAATAACATAATAATAACCTTACCCACTTTAATAGATCAACGTTATTGTTTATTCTGTTAGACTCCAGCTGTGGATGTTGTAGGTGTGGGTTTAGCGTCTGGCCAGATCATCATTCACAATATCAAATTTGACGAAACACTGATGAAGTTCCAACAAGACTGGGGTCCAGTCACAGCTTTATCCTTCAGGACAGGTGATGTATTACCCATAACATCTACGCTATTCTCTTCTAACCATTATTTTGCACTTAAATTGTCTTTGTGTCACAGATGGACATCCAATAATGGCATCTGGAAGTCCTATTGGACACATAGGGCTGTGGGATTTAGAGGAGAAGAAACTAGTGAGTCAAATGCGAGATGCTCATACAACCGCGATCGCTGGCCTCACGTTTCTTCAAAATGAACCCCTTTTGATCACCAACGGAGCAGACAACGCAATACGGGTTTGTATTGTGTGCTCAGACTTGTTTGTTTTTTTTTCCTAATGCTAAATATTCAGAATGTGGGTTATGTGAAAGAACGCTTGTTTATAATGCCTAATGTGATGTAGGTGTGGATTTTTGATGTTGCCGGTGGAGATGGTCGTCTGCTGAGACAAAGGATGGGTCACAGCGCCCCGCCAACAAAAATTCGCCACTATGATCAAAGTGGTTTGAACATTCTTAGCGCAGGTAATTTCAAAGCAGATACATTATGAAGATTACAATATTCAATCAATGAATGAACTGCTTGATGTGATTTCAAGTTAAATTAGTTCAATTCGAAGTTTGTTTGGAATTTGCTTTAAGAATTCAAGAATTCGCTTCAATACAGCTTGCAATTGTGAACTTTTTAGAAAAGACATCGACGTTTACTATAAATGAAAGCAACACTACAGTTTTTGTCAATGGATGCACGATATATTGGCAGCCATATCATTATCGGCAGATAAATGCTATTTTTAACGTCATCGTTAATGATCCAATGTCAAAATTAGGCTGATATTATTAAGCTGATAGATTACATAATTGTACAGAACCGCCTAGCTCGCGGAAGCGTGGGTCGAACTTGTTCAGACTTGTCCAGTGCACTACAACAAAGTTTTGCTCCCATGGTTTATTCCTTCAAAGTTCATCCTTTCTTTGTGTGGTTTTGTTGTGCGTTAATAACTCAGTAAGTAACCATATGCTTTATCATTGTAGATATGTTAGATAGAATGTCATTGTGTATTTTGGTTTAAATCGCCTCAGGAAAAAATTAATGTGTAAACAATAGCAGCGATGCACACGTGCTAAACAACTCGTTGGGTTGTTTGTAATCTAACATTAATTTAATTATTTGTCATTATCAACGCATTGATTGCCATGTCTTATTGATGTAAGATTGTATTCAGTTTGATCGGGATATTTATAAGGATTATAATGAGACCTAGCACATGATGTCTATTTCAATGTGGTGATGTCATTGGCTCATGAACATTTCCTGCTTGTTATCATATTATTTCATAAGTGTAACAAGAAGCACTTCAATCAACTTAATGTTAAAACAGTTATCATAAACAGGGTTTTTGTGGGGTCTTAAAAAGTCTTATAATGTCTTAAATCTCAAAATCCTAATTTTAGGCCTTAAAAATTTTTTAATTTACGGAAATATTGTGTTGCAGGTCTTAAATATTTTTTGGACAGGTCTTAATTTTTCTTTGTTCATGTATTGCTACTCAATCTGGCCAAAACCCATACAATCACCAACAATAAATCTTAAAACTTGAAACTTTTACTTTAAACAGTGATTTTTTTTTTTAACTATCATATTGGTTTAATTATTTTCCTTACAGTAACATTTGTTTAAAAGTTCTCTATGTATTTACTGCTGAGGACATCGACCTTTCGTTTATTATAGTTTTTAAAACTTTTAAAACATTTGTTAGTTTTTTTTATTTTAAAGAAAGTTTATATTGTAAAAAAGTGTATGGATACAGGTAGAGCTTGCTTGTTTGTTTTTACGCAATATTTAAAATATTTTGCTAAAAAAAAATCTAAAATATTAAAAATGTTTTTTTATTATTCTGTTATTAAATGTATTAAATTATAAAACATTTTTGATTGGGCAAAAAAATCTTTTCCATCTGGGCCATTTGAAAAATTCCTTAGCCTTTAGCCCTTTATGAGTCTAAAATTTAATTCATAATGGTTTTAAAAAATGTCTTTAAAAGTCTTAAATTTAACTCTGAAACCTGCAGAAACCCTAATAAAATTATTTATCAATATGTGGCTCTTTTTGGATTCTCAGAAGCTATAGGAATTAAAAACGTAAAGTAGGAAATACGTTGGGACCATTGTTTTTGTTTACATCCATTAAAAAGGTCTATAACCACGCACACACATAGTGACTAGTGAGCCATCAGAGCCTTTAAAGCAGCAGGGGAGAGGTGCGCCAGTCATTGAATCCACCATAGGGGTTCTCAACCCTCCGCCACATTCTGTCTTTATATTAAGCACTGTGTTTGTCAAAAAGTCATCCATGCCCAATGCTCAGGTGTTGTATCAAAATTTCAAGGACAAATCTGACTCTGCTTTGTGTGCACGTGCATCACACAGCGCCTGCAGTTAAACTCTCAAATTCACAGCGGTTCATCATAAACCTTTCATCGATCATTTTTTCCGCAGTTGACAGCAAGAACAAACAGAAGTGTTGTCTGACTGACAAGCTGCAGCTATACGTGTTCAAAAGAATCTAAAACGCCTAATGGGATGAATTTATGCCACATTTTCTAAAGTAAATCATACAACCTGTATTTAGCTTTTCGCTTGTACGATCGCTCTAAACTGTCAAAATACCTTGAAAAACGCCTTTTCGAACATTACTTATGTACATTACTGTAACACGTTTAATTCAAGAACATTTGCGCTGGTTTCAGTTCTTAGTTCTTTCATTTTCATTTTACTTAAAATATATTTATTTTACTTGTTTGTTAATTAAGTCCCATTTTGTTATATGAAATTTATTTTTGGCATGCTAATTTATGTAAAATCATGAATACAATAATAATAATAATAATAATACATTTTATTCAATAATACGTTTTATTTATAACACACTTTTCTAAGACCCAAAGCGCTTACAAGACAATAAAAAAACAACAAAGCACAATAAAACAATAAAATATACAGTAAGAATAAAAGAGATATCACAAATTAAAAACAGTCCTAAAAAGATGAGTTTTAAGTAGCTTCTTAAAACGGTCCAAGGAACCAGCATTCCTAATGTTTGTGGGAAGAGCATTTCAGAGTTTGCAACAAGGCTGAAACAGTGTAGGACCTGAGGCAGTGCATAGACAGTGAGAGGCAGAAGAAATAGATATCAAGTCACAAATGTAACCTGGAGCAGAACCATGAACCGCTTTGTGTTAAAATCAATGTTTTGAAAGCAATACGAGACTTAACGGGCAGCCAGTGAAGCGGTTGGAATACAGGATTAATGTGAGACCTAGATGATGTATGTGTCAACACAAGCGCAGAATAATTTTGGCTGTATTGTAAAATCTTGAGAATTAGCTGGCAACCCTCCGAACAGAAAATTGCCAAAATCCATACGAGACGTGATGAAAGCATGGACAAGTATTTCAGCATCAGGCCCTGAGAGGAAAGGACGTATGCGGGCTATAATATAGGTCTATATAATCACCTTGCAATTTTAAAAGGATTGTTTTTTTTTTGCTCTGAGTAGGCTATTCAGTTCAATATTTTATGACGTTTTAAAAAAAAATAAAATCAGTTGTTCACTGTATAAAAATATAGCATTTTTATTTTTATCGGCTATAGCATATTGGTTATCTGCCTCCAAATCTGTTTGATACTGTAAAGCTGTTTATATAAATAAACAATAACATGACTTGGGTGTTGCGGAGTATTGCGGAGATATTGCAAACATCCACATCAAGTGTGTTTGGGCATAATGGGCTTTCTTCTTGTAATAGGTCAAGATGGAACTTTGCAGTCATTTTCGACCGTTCATGAAAGGTTTAACAAGAGTTTGGGGCATGGTAAGAACCACTTGGCATATCCTTTTTATGTGCATGTCAAACTAAACTAATTCCTTATTTAACTAACAGCATCACAAAATAAGTACTTTTTACATTTAATGTTTCATTTTTGGCTGTTTTGATCATTGATGTCATATTGTTTATCTTTTCATAATAGTTGCGGTGTATTTCTTTTTGTAATGTTTTATTCTACCAACAGGAACCCTCAACAAGGCAAAAGCTAAAAAGAAAGGCGTGAAGTATGACACAGCAAAACTCCCATCCATCACAACGTTTGCTTCAGGTTTGATTCATTATCTCATTCTGAATTAAGTTTACTGAAGACTTTGTTGTCATTTAGGTTACGTTCACCCATACCATATATAAGGAAATGTGGCCTAAATCAGATTTTTATTTTTTGGTTATATGTGACTCAAATCTGTTTTTGTCATGACAGTATAAACAGTTCAAACCACATGGAATCTGATCTTTTCAGTTTATGATTTGTTCCACTTTCATATGTCATGTTAAATCCAGACAGATTAGGGTTGCATGATACTGGAAAATATGCAATGTTGTTGAATATTCAATAACAATATAACATTTCTCTAGAAAAATGCTTTTTTCAGATCTAGTTAATTTTAATTCAGAATAAAAGCTGTCAAGGTGCAAACATTTAGTCTTTAAAACACCATGATTTAGTGAAATCCTCAACAGATATTCAGACTCTGATTGGCTGTTGTCATTTTCTCCTCTTGTCTTGACTCCTGCCATTAGTATTTCTTTTCAGTTATGGGTTCACCTTTGGGTCGCTCCAGCCAATAGCCAAATAAGCAACTACTGGGGAGGCAGGGATGAAGATAGCAAGGCCCCATGTGATTGGTCAAATTTAGATAAACAACAAATTTTAGATTAAATTTATCACACATGCCTGCGACGCGTATATTGCATATACTATTATTGCCATAACGATGTTGTGCAGCCCTAGTACAGATGTTTTGCAATGTAAACAGTTTTGTAGGAATTCATATGACTAGGGATGCACCGATACCACTTTTTTACAAACTGATACGAGTATTTAAATTTGTGTACTCACCGATACCGAGTACTGATACTTCATAGATTTGGTTTCAATGAAGTTTATTTGTTTTTTGTTTTTTTTTTGTTTGTTTGCCTGTAGCAAGGATGAACACAAAAATCTTTAACAGAAGGCTGTTCTAAGCTAAAAATATACACTCATTGTTGATAACCCCGCGAATCCACCCCTTATCCATTAACGATAAAGCATGGACATTCAAAGGATGAGTTATCCATGTGCTGACATGCGTCCACGACTTACTCAAAGTGTGTGCAGTGTACGTTACCTTATGGAGTCACTCTCTTGGCATTCCATATTGGGACACATATAACCCTGTTATGCACGATTCTTTCATATTTACGAGTCCTGCTGTTAATCTGCTGGTCAGGTAATCAAAAAGTAGGCTACTTGATGTTTAACTATTGGTGGGCCGCGGGTAGATAAGATCAATAGACATAAATATGCAACGCATACTCTCACAATAGATAAATAGATTATAATCTCACAATGTTTAATAATAAATGATCTTATTTTTTATTAAAACAAAAGTGATTTAGCAATGCTGCGCCACTGACAAGCCAACTGCAGAGAAACAAAACAACCATTGCGGCAACCGCACTTTTTCTGAAGTTCAGCTGTTCTTTTTTTGCACTTGATTATTATGCGTTGAATGTTAAAAAATCAATAATAAATAGGCCTTCAATAGTGTATTTGTGTGTGTGTGTGTGTGTGTGTGTGTGTGTGTGTGTGTGTGTGTGTGTATTTTATCACTGCAGCTGCTCTCTTCCAAAATCGAAAGTTGCTTCGTGTGTCTGGCAATATTTCGGATTTTAATCGAATGAAAATTAATTTAGATAAGCCAATATTTAAAAATTGCACTAAAGTAACTGTGTCTGTGTCTGTCTTCCAGACATCGATACATAGACGCCACACAAGTCAAGTCGCAAAACTGAGGCTGGTACCAGCTGACAGAATAGCTGATGCTTTTGCGAAATCTGCCAAAGTACAGCACTGAAATTACCAAGCATAAATGTCTTTGAGCCAAAAAGTCTATCTGTAGGATATCTGCAAAAACTCAATCAAAGCCAATGTTATGTTGAAGTTGGGTAGCCAAATAATTATATTAATTCTAATAAAAAATAAACCAAAATAAACAATTCATTGCATTTTTCGTTTGATAAAAAATACACGGAAACGTAAAATTATTTAAGCTTACCCGCTATATACGCTGCCAATAGGCAATCCATTCAATAAATATTATTGTACTGGGTTATAATGTACATTTTACAATAAAAAGTAAATGTAGCATGTCTCGTTGTCATTTATAACATGCAATTCATAACAAAACAGAGCTGTAGGCCTATATATGCCGTGTGTAAACTTACAGGGAGGTGGTGGTCAATAGTCATACTGCGCACCACGTTATTGAACTCTGAGGGAGATTGTGTTACCTGATAGCCAATATTAACTTGAGAGATTTTATAAATAAAGGACATTTTAAAAAAGGAACAACACACAAATCGGCAACAAATAAAACTGGTCCCGTGGAGTTCAGCACTTGTCATCTTGACAGTGTATGCTGTGTAGTGTGTGTATAGTGCCCTTATGCAGCACGTGTCAACTGCCGCTGGTGAGAGAGAGTGCGTGTGAAAGCTTAAAGCCAGTATCGATATAACCAAAAGCAAGATTATATTGTTCTAAATATTCCATTTATGATACTTATCGAAATATTTTTACTTTTACATGGTGTTTATTGTTTTATTGTTTATTGTATGATCTGTATAGGCTGTCTGATCTTTACAGAAGCTGTAAACTGACACGCGCGCGGTGACCGCAATTTAGATTTTAGATTTTTTACATAATGTTCCATTACTTAAAATTTCTTTCATTTTTTTTATTTATAGTTTATATATAAATTGAGTGCTAGCTTGTTTAGCTGCAATTATTATGCAACGATCATATTTCATATTCGGTTTATTCTTCAGTAGCCTATATAGATTTGTTAATAATGTATTTTATAATCGGATTGTTCATAAGGACTAAGCTATTAATATATAATACATTAGGCTAATTAATACATTAAGACATTAAAGTCAGATAGGACAACAAATCACATCCATGTAGTGAATTGCTGTTGAGTGGTATCGGTGCGTGGTATCTGCCTTTCATGTACGATATGAGTATTTTAACCAAGAATCGACCCGATACTGGTATCTGTATTGGTACATCCCTACATGTGGCTATCACATTGTTTTCAATTAACATGTTGTTATTCTGCACTTGTATGTACTAAAGCATTCTCTTCTGTGCAGTTGGCCATTAACCCTTGAACAGTTACTACCCCAGTGTGGTCACTCTAGGCTGAAGGGATCATTCACATTGTGTGATTTCAAATGTTCAGCACGTTGCGTGATCAGTTGCTAATTCAGATCTGCTTTACCACAAGGGCTGGTGCTGAGCCAGAGAAATGTGTCATCATAGATCACAACTTATCTGTGATTTCAGTCACACCTATTTTATGTTTCAGACATTGAAATACACATTAGTACAAGCAAACCAACCATTTATAATGCGCTACTGTTGTCTGCAAAAATGGCAATACATTTTAATCGAAATTATTCCCATAATTGACACATTAGCATTGGGAAAAGCGCGAGGCACAGGAAAAAGGTGGATGTGTTATAAATAACTCAAAGCAAGAATTTTAAAGATGTAACTCTGTTTATTGTTGCTAATATTCTTGTCTACTGATGTTATTGTGTGTAGAATCGGCACGTCAGAGTGACTGGGATGGCATTATTGCATGCCACCGTGGCTTTCTTATGACAACATCATGGAACTACCAGAAGGGTTCAATGGGTGCGCACAAACTGGAGCCTGAACGATTCAACAGAAACCGTAGCCTCAATGTCCATGCAACTGTAGGTCTCAAGATATGATGCAAGTTTACATTATCATATAGCTTTATAACAGACTTCTGATCAGATTTGGTCATTTTGGTTGTCCAGGCTGTGGATATCAGCTCTTGTGGGAACTTTGCTGTGATTGCGCTGTCTTCGGGACACATCGACGTGTACAACATGCAGTCTGGTCTTCATCGAGGGCATTATGGAGAGGACAAGGGTGAGTTACCATACTGAATATCAGTGGTAATATAAATGCCAATTCTGATTTCAATGGAGTTGTTTTGTTCGTGTGCAGCACATGAAGGGCCTGTGCGTGGAGTTGCTGTGGATGCTTTAAACCAGTTGACTTTTAGTGTGGGAGCAGACCATCTTCTAAAAATCTGGAAGTTCAAATCAAAGGAGCACTTGCATACTCACAGTTTACCTGCCGCCCCGGCATCATCTCTGCTGCACAGGGACAGGTATTACACCTTGGTTTGTTTCTTTGTTTGTTTTGCGGTATTATTAGGGATTTACCGAATTATTGGTAATCCCAAATATGTGACCTTGGACTATAAAACCTTATATTTGTCTCTCTTTTTTTGTGAAATCTTATAAGTCTAATGTTCCATGGTTATGTTTTTTGCATAACCAAAAATACATTGTATGGATCAAAATGATTGATCTTTCTTTTATGCACCAAATCATTAGAATATTAAGTAAAGTTCATGTTCCAGAAAGATATTGGTCATATTTCCTACTGAAAATAAACCAAAATACAATTTCTGACTGGTAATTTGAACAACTTTAATGGCCATTTTACTCAGTATTTTATTTTGAGTTTTTTTTGAAAACCTCAGATTCCAGATTTTCAAAAATGTTTTATCTTAATCAAATATTGTCCAATCTTAACAAACTACATCAATGAAAAGCTTATTTAATCAGCGTTTAGGTTATGTATAATTCCCATTTTCTAAAAAAACAGACACTTATGACCAGTTTTGTTGTGCTGGGTCACATGTTTGGTTGAAAATAAATTCTTGAAACAGCTGAAATCATTGTGATGTTTAATTGGCTCTTCTCCAATGCTTCATGTTCACTGTATTATATTGTATAATATTACATTTCTTTTATTCTATCTTCATTCTGAAATTTAGTCTGCTCTATTTACAGTTTATGTGTGACCATCATATTTGTAGTGTGTAAGCAGTAGTCTTATTGTTTTGTATGGAGTCAATCTAGGGCCATATATACTTGCAAATAAAAGAAAGTGTTGCAAACAAAAAAATAAATAAAATAAAATAAAATAAATGTAAATCTTCAAAAATTGAAAGGCAGAAACAACATTTTTGACTAAAAAGCGAATCGAAATGAGCATTGCAATTGACTGGACAGGTTTTGTTAAGACAATGCTATAAAAAATGATTTGCAAATATATATGTGTTTTTTTTTTACTTTTATAAGTACAGTATTTTTTTTTTTTCAATGCTTGATTTATTATTTTTTTAAGTTCTTGAAGTTCTTTTTTGTTTGCAAATTTCAATTTTATTTCTCACTACGTAATTTTCCCTTTGCAGTCCTTTATTTTTGTTAGCAAAATAGATTTTTATTTCTCAAAAAAAATTTTGCTTTGTGATTTTTGGAGATTTGCATTCTTTTTTTTTACTCAATACTTCCTTTTTTTATTTGCAAAACTTTCTTTTAATTTGCAAGTATATATGGCCCTAGATTGACCCCATAGTTTTGTTACTATCCAAATCTCAGCTTTCAAATTCTGTTCATTTTATTACCAAAGCTAACAATTGTTGTCTCTGACATAAAGGCTGCATTTATACTGCAGATCTTGATGGTCAATTCCGATTTTGTGACTGTATCCGATTTATTTATTTTTTTTGATGACCTGCTTACATCATCTTTTAAAAGTGACTCGTACTGCATTTACACAGCACACGGCAAAGGCGCAATGACCAGGAAAAAAGAGCAGGCGCTGACTAACAGCTGATAATAAAGAGAGAATTTTTATTTAATTAAATTTATTTTATTTTTTTTATATTCCTGTATGTAATCTGTTCGCAGCTTTTGACAATCTGTTTTACTATAGTTTATGACAGAAAGGTTCTCATTTGGCCATCTTCTTTTGATATATAGCCTTTTTTTTTTAACCTTTAGTCATCTTAATGTAATGTTCATGGTGTGATTTATGCACGTGATGTATGCTCTAGTTTTATATTAGTTTATATTGGTTTCGTGGTGGACTTTGCGCTCTCTCGCTCTCGTTTACATGCCTAAATACCTGCGCTTTATGACAGTATAAAAGCTGTTTTAGCCCTCGTGTATGAGATTTAAGGTTTGCGACTCTGCTGAAGTTTGTTCTGAAATGAAAGCGTCAGACTTGACATCATTTGTTATGGTTTTTAATGACGCGCGACTCACATTGACAGGTGAAAATCCAATCTACCTGCTTACACTACAGACACGAGGACACAGATGCAATTCATATCGGATAAATTTTCACATATGAACAAGGCCTGAATCTCATTTGAGTATATCGGAATCCATGTGATTTGTTCCTGCTTACACTTACATGGGCCATATCCCATCTGTGCCACATGGAAGAGAAAAAAATCGGAATTGAGTCACTTGAACAGTGCAGTGTAAATGCAGCCTAAGTCACCTCAGCTCAAACAGCAGCACAGAGTGCATGACAAGTAAATGTAAATAAACATTGTGTTTTAGCTGTGGAAAGATTGTATGAAGAAAGTTTGATGCATTGTGTTACATTTACCTCAGGAAAATCATTCATTGTTCATAGGTCTTAAAAGATGTTCATGTCTTTCCAAACAGTGGGATGCTCGCCATTGCTCTAGATGTTTTTACCATTCACATTTTGGATGTGGAAACTAGGAGGATTGTCCGCAAATTCTCTGGACATCGTGGCCAGATCAATGACATGGTGTGTTTCAGTTTCACGAGGGCCTAGCTGTTCTAATTTCATTTGAGATTCACACATATCTTTGGCAGTTTTAAAGAGTTAGTTCACGCAAAAATGAAAATTCTGTTATGAATTACTGAACTTCATGACGTTCCTATCCCCTGAGACTTTTGTTCATCTTCAGAACACAAATAAAGATATTTTAGGTGAAATTGGAGAGCTTCCTTGTAGTGGAAAATGAAAAGTGAAAGTAATATGTATTAATTTAGGACAAATAACAATACTGTAATAATTGAATTATTAGCCCCCCGTTTATTTCTTTCCCCAATTTCTGTTTAACGGAGAGAAGATTTTTTCAACATATTTCTAAACATTATAGTTTTAATAACTCATTTCTAATAACTGATTTATTTTATCTTCGCCATGATGACAGTAAATAATATTTGACTAGATATTATTCAAGACACTTCTATACAGCTTAAAGTGACATTTAAAGGCTAAACAAGTTTAATTAGGTTAACTAGGCAGGTTAGGGTAATTAGGCAAGTTATTGTATAATGATGGTTTGTTCGAAAAAAATATATAGCTTAAAGGGGCTAATAATTTTGACCTTAAAATCGATTTTTTAAAAAAATTAAAAACTGCTTTTATTCTAGCCAAAATAAAACAAACAAGACTTTCTCCAGAAGAAAAAAATATTATCAGACATACTGTGAAAAATTTCTTGCTCTGTTAAAAATCATTTGGTAAATATTTAAAAAAGAAAAACAAATTCAAAGGCGAGCTAAGAATTCTGACTTAACTGTGTGTATGTATATATATATATATATATATATATATATATATATATAAATATAATAATAAACTATTAAATGATCATTAGACAATTATATAATAAAAAGATTTCTCCCTTTTTTAATAACTATATAATTTATGGGAGTCATGCTTATGCAACCTTGATATGCTGGTGATTTGATGCAACAGGAGACACTTCTCAAATATTAAAATACTTTTGTTGAGGCAAAATTTGATTAAAAAAAGCCAGTTAAACCTTGTGCCATGGAATTAAGAAATTTGATTAGTTAATTACCAAAGAGATTCTGCTCTAAAGGTACAACTAAATAGCTAATTTCTTGAGACATGAGAGTGTAAAGCCTGTACAAATAGCCCACAAAAACACAGTTCCATTTCCTTTTGCTCACATGTTGTCAGGCGCTTGCGTAATTGAATATTAATCATCATATGATGTCATTACACAGTTTTTTTTTCTCTCTCCAGCTTTCACAACACTTAAAATCACAGCCAGCAATCTGTTCATTTCACCCAGTTATTTTAATCTGATTAGTTTAAAGAACCAAATTAGCCTGAGATGAGTTATCAAGATTAAAGGATCCTGGATTTGTCAAATCATTTTAAAATGTTTAAGTGAGATAGGAAGAACTGACCTCTGAAAAGAACCAAAATATTTGTCCAAACTTTTTTGTGTGACTTAAATGGTTTAACTGTAATCATATAAAATGACTTTGTATTTTCTTCCTTGTCAGGTATTCAGGGTGCACTTTTACTTTATACAGTAACACATACTACTTTTACTATGGCAGTACCACACATTAATATTAGACTCAGGAAGAAAACACAGAATCAAAATATTCCACGTAGTAAACATGGGAGACGTAGTAGAACAAAGTCGCTTTTACTGTTTTGTTTTTGCAGTGAATAGTGATCTTGGAGCTTCATATGATTACAGTTGAACCAGTTGAGGCACATTAAAATGTTTTTGATTCCTTTTTGGAACTTTGAACATCTCGTGACCACCAAAAATCATAATTTAAACAAAGATCTCAGGGGATTTTGAGCGACACGAAGGTAAGTAATTAATAACAGAATTTTTATTTATGGGTTAACCAGCCTTAAAAAAAGCCTATTAAAGTTGATAGTTTCCATGAATTAAAACTAAACTCTTTAATCATTTACTCACCTATGTGGACTTAATCTGTTGTTAAATCAATTGACCTTTTTTTTCTGGAAATCACCAAAGACATTTTTAGTAAAATGGAACATGCAAAATTATGTAACCACTAAAAGGACTCAAAATAAGTTTTGGTCTATTGTTATAGATTTATTTGTTTATTTATTGGTCAGTATTGCAGCCTTACAAGTAAGAATGACTATTCTGTGTAAATGTTTTCTATATTGGGTTTTATGTAAGAAAATAAGCCAAACAGGTTTGCATGAAGGAGAGTAAATGTCTTTTTTCATTTTGGGGATGAATTAAGTATGCTAATGAGTGTTTATGAAGCTTTTATGCTTTTTGCCAGACATTTAGTCCAGATGGACGTTGGCTGATTACAGCATCTATGGACTGCACCATCAGAACATGGGATCTTCCATCTGGCAGGTACAAAATATAGAGGATAAAAGCTGGTAAACAGTGGGCTCTACACATAACGGATGAAATTACTGTACTTTTATATTTGTGCATGTCAGTATTTGCTTAACAAACATTGTAAAGAAAATTGACAGACCTTAATCATTTGTAGATAATCATGCACAAGTGTAAATCCCTCAACATATTTGTGAAAAAGTAACCTAACTTTATTTGAAGGCAGCAACGTTATGCTTAATTTTTTATTGGTTTAAACGTTAAGATAAAATGTGATGCATATATACTGTATTAGTAACCTAACACCAACCAAAGAACACCCACCCCACAGAGCCATAAAAATATATGCACATATGCAAAAGTAAATAAATAATAATAGTAATAAAATAAAAAGTATTTAAACAAATTCATCATTTTGTAAAATACATTGACAATGACAGTTCAACACATACATTGCAATGAAAGTGAAAAATAGATTAAAATACGTCATCATAAACATAATTCACATATTAACAGTCATTAAACACTTATACAGTATGATCACATTATTTATTATCTAAAAAAAGAAAATCTTGTCAAATGTGTGCATTTATTGTTTGATTAAGTTACTCTTTCCATTGCTATACAAGAATACATTTTCTTAATCCAGAGTGACAGAGATGGACCATGAATACTTTTCCAGTGAATGGAAATCAAGCAATTTGCATGCAATAGACACTGGTTTCCAAACTTCTGTTCATTTCTTTACCAATAGTTTTAGAGAATACACCTATTAACTCTTTCTAAAAGGATTGCAAGGGTTTATGTTGCCAAACACAATGGAAGAATGTGCCCTATAATGTTTGAAAAGTCAGACATTTCCACAAATATCCAAAATATTTCTATTAAATTTATTTAACATTTCCGGTGTGATATATGTTCTCATTATGTTCTCATATATTGGATTAGTTTTAAAACGGGCATTGATCAGTAATATTTGCGCTTGAACACACATTCTTCCCATTCATCATCTGAAAATTGACAGTCCAAGCCAGTCTTTTATGATTTGTAGATTCTTTGGAAGCATTGACAAATTTGCTACACAGCATAAAAATATTGTATTTGGCACTGAGATCTTTAACTGCAATTTCATCTAAACTGCTTTGGGCCTGTGCACTGATATGAATGAGTTTTAGATAAAATTATGTATCTAAAGATACTTTAAAAAAAAAGAGACTGAGGAATTTTCTATCTTTAAGGTTTCAAAGGTCATTAATTTATTATCTTCAAAACAATCTGATATCTTCTGTAAGCCTTTCTGAAACCACAGCTTAAAACCCATGTCTGATTTCCCTGAAACTAATAATGTGTTACCCCAAATGGGAGAGAATTTAGATAGTACCGGCATTTCTTCCAGCTAGATGTATTTTGTTTGTGTTTCTTTAAAGAATCAAAGTATAAATATATGTGTTGTCTCAAATTGCCAGTACATTTTCTTTCAATCTGTATCCCTGTAATGCAAGATGAGCCAGAAAAGCAAAAACATGCCGATCTCAGCTGGCATGCCTTAAAATACAAAATATATTTGGGAGTCGCAGCTCACTTTGTTCATAAGATGAAGAAGTGTTAAGCGAAGCCTGGAGCTTCTATTATTCCAAATAAATTTAACAAAGGCCTTCTACATGTTTGAAAAAAAGGGAGGAGACGTCAGGGGGATTGACCGAAACAAATATAGAAATTTAGTATATTCATTTTAATGGTATTCACCCTCCCAATAGTTTAGTGAGAGGAAGCGACATCCATCTGTTCAAACTTTCATTCACCCGAGTTGTTCATAGTAAATGTTTTTAATGAATGACAATGTAATTTTTTGTTTTATACTTGACGTTAAACTTAAATGTATTTTTAATTCGTTTAATACTGTTACATTTAAAGTGTTTTATGGAGAGTGGAGAACAAAAATAAACATTTTCAAAAGTTTTATTTAACTTTTATTTTGCGCAAAATTACAGTAAATTGAACAGATCATGAAAAAGCTTCAGTTTCAAACTTGTATATATTTTAATACTGTAATAGTTATTTTTTTCATTTGTGGTAACGTTTCTTCTAGTGGACACACTGATACCTAATAAAAACCCTCTTCGTTTGTCATTTGGATAATCTGACATTTTTTAAAGTTTGTTTCATAACATTTATGCCACAGGTAATACTAAGATAAGTGGTTAGTGAGATTGCATCATTGTAGTTTTACACCAAATCACCCGGAGTAGCCTTTTGCAGGAGGGAAAGACCAGGCCTGTCCAGTGACACCTTTTCCACTTTCTATATTATTTACCGGTTAGATTTTTTATGATGACCTTTTTTTTAGTTAGTCAGCCTCTGATACTTTTCAAAGTAACCAGTAAAGCCAAATTCAGAGATAATTATTATCTTTCGAAGATGTGGCCATAGTGACATTTAGTGTGTCGGATATTTTTTTGATTGTTCGAGCGGGGATTCCTCTAGCCCATGAAGTCCCCTCTGGCCCAATTAAATGATTGAATGATTTCCTCAAACACTTTCACATCCTTCCACTTTCTCTTGCTTTCTTTCATAGTTTGGTCGACTGTTTCCTGGTAGAAGCAGCAGCCGTGAGTGTCAGTTTGTCCCCTACCGGGAACTTCCTGGCCTCGTCGCACGTTGACGGCCTCAGTGTTTACTTATGGTAAGAGATTGCAATGCAGATACAGTCTCTGTGAACTCTTGTTTTCAATTGATTCTTTTACACACATGAGATTAGAGTGGTGAACTTGGTGGTAAACTTTTAGCACCGTTGTCTCGTCGTTTAGCTAGATTGAACTTTGAAAAGCAATTGTAGGTTATGAGTTCATGAGGCTGCAGAATGAACGCTGAGGAATATTTGACTAGCTACTAATTTATTATTTTTTCAGTTATTAATGGTATTATATTTGAACAGATCTAGCTTCAGTTAGTTGCTTGGTCAGTATCATTAGCATGCTATACAAACTGACATGAATAACATTCAATCTGTTGTTATTCATACAATTTGGACAGTTCATTTCTGTTTCTAATAACAACTTTGTTTACATAATCACACAGTGACATAACATGCAGGTCGTTATATTACATTATTAAAGCACCTACTAATTTTATGAAAATGTTTTATATGTCTAAAACATTTAAAGTGTATAAACTAGTCTTTGTCGACTCAAATTCCTACATTAACCGAGAGAAACCATACAAACTTTAATTTTGCTTCCAGCATGTGCTCATCAGTTCAGAGTCAGAACTGTTTCTTCACAGGGGTCTTTAAAAGTATTGAAAGTTGATAAATCAAATATGAGAAAATGAAGGCCGTTAAAAGGTATTAAAATCTTAATGGCGTTTTTACAAGGTCTTACATTTTTTGTTCAAGTGTTGTCCAATGTGTTTGACTCCAAAAAAGCATAACTATATTTATTTTTCTCCTAATATTAACATCTGCGTGCTCGATTAGTTCTGGCCTCTGTCCAGGTCATGTCACGTAATTTGCAACAAACACGGGAAGGTTGCGTGACGCTCTCCACATGTAGCGAAACCATAGACTGAAACAGACGTCAAAAAGGTAATATGTAATTTTGAGTACTTCTGCTTGGAGGAAAAACAAGTTTAAACAGTGGCTAAAGCCTGTTGCTGAAAACAAGCACGTAATTTATTCTCTCAAGCTTTGTTTCTTGCGAGCTTATCTGAGTTCTGGTGCAAGGTTGTGTTCCATTAATTAATTTAACTATAACTGTTTATCAAGTTTGATACTGATTAGAACTTGAAGTGGTGATGAGGTCTTGAAATATTCTGAGAAGGTCTTTAAAAAGTCTTAAAAAGGTATTGAAATTATCTTTAGGATTCCTGCATATACCCTGCTTCAGTTCAGTCAGGAACAAATGAAATGCTGAATGAATTTGCAAATGAGCAGAGTCACAGGATCATAAACACCAGAATATTGGCTAGTTTCTAATCATGGTGACTGTAAGGGTGGGCTAAAGTGAGTTTTCAGAGAACATTTCAGATGGATCAGTCCGTTTTTTTTGGAATATCATAAAATTTTGACGTTGAAATTCAGGGATTTTTTGTTTGTTTGTTTGTTTGTTTTTGGGCCCAAGTCATGGAATATCAGGAATTAGTTTTTTGTTGCTTTAAATTTTATTTTCCAAATATAAAAATATTTTTTTATATACTGACTTTATGCTGTGCTGTTTCATGTCTATTGTTATGGTTAGGCTATTATTAGCACTATTTTATTCCTTTTACACTCATCAGCTGGTAATGCCTTTTAGGGTTGCACGGTTTACCAGTAATATGGTAGTATCGTGATGCTATGCCTCCAAAATATTGACGGTGCCACTGCAGTTTGTAAACAGTAGTATCGTCATTAACGGTCTATCTACAATAAATAATGTTGCATGTGGAAAAGTCACTAAAATGTTTGTGCAACAATAGACCATTTTATTTGAATAGTCTGTGAAGCCCTTTAAGGTTGCAAAACTGTTGAATTTGCACCTTTAATGGTAGCCTATTGCACGTTTTGACATCTGAATCAGTTCATTTTTTTCCTGTTAATATCCAGGGTGGTCAAGGTACAATCTTGATTAAAGTATTCCATTTAAATCCTTTTAAACCATTCAAGCTGCATTAGATGAAAGAGAACGTAATTCAGCATAAATCGCAGATTTCTTCATCAAGCCTTCATGCATCTCAGCGTGCATTACCAATCACACTTCCCTTTTAAATCATTTCATGCAGTAGTAATTTGTACAATTGAAAGTCTTAAAGAACGCAAACAGTTCAGCAGCAGTAGGATTATTGGGAGATGCAATTGGGCTCGCTTAAAAATTACAGAATTTTTCTCACAGAAAGAAATCAAGATTTATGTTAAATGGTATGGTTTATGGTTATGGAATCATATGTTTTCAATGTAGCAGCACACTGATACACCGACTTTTATGAGGAGAAAGTCCGCTTCCGATTTCAATTTTAAAAGATGGAGTTTGATGAACTGGATGAGCCTGTTCGACTGTCAGTGAATGGCAAATGAAAACGTCCATACCTCAAAACTCTGCATTTATAAGAAAAAGAAAACATACTGTAAAGTGGGAAGTGTAGCATACGTTCATAACGGGGTTTTTTTCGCAGCGACGCTACTTTGAATGAGTCAGATTTACAATACATTCAATGGCAAATGCGTTTCACAAAAAAGGAAATTAAGATGTCATTCTTTTATTCCACATGGATGCTATGAGGGTAAACAAGAGAAGAGACCAAGACCTTGAGTATAGTGAGGATGAACGAATGACAGCTTCTAAAAGTGTCTGAGAGACATCCCCTTTTAGCCCAGTAGGCCTCTACTGTACCTTGTGTTTTATTTGCTATTGTATTTTTATTTGCAAATGAATTTGCTATACATTATTTATATAATGTCATACTACCCATACGCCTGATGAGCTTTTTATATTAACGGAAAATGGACAGATATTGATGTTTCACAATATTTTTACACTACATTATTTGAATCTAGCAAGCTTAGCGCACAATGTTAACATTGCTCTACTTACATTAAATCTAAATCCCAAATATCAGAAATAACAAAAGATTGTTAAGATTTAATTAATGTCAGTTTTAATGTTATTGATTAATGCACTTACTTTACAGATTTCATTCATTTTCCTTCTTAGTCCTTAGTCTTAGTCCCTGGTTTCCACCACAGTGGAATGAACCGCCACTTACTTGACTAATTTATGTATTTTTAATTTTAGGTGGTTTGTGTAATGTATTTTATGTTTGGTAAAATAATTTCTAATTGCATCTTTAGTGATTTTCAACTAAATACTGAATTGTCTAAAGTGACATTTATGAAAAAAAGTTATTTTACTTACTAGCTAATAACCGTATCATTATCTATAAGATGAAACTTCTGAACCTAATTATAGGAGACTGATAGAAATTGCTCATTTACAAAAAAAAAAAAAAAAAGAGATCTGATGGATTTAGAGAATTTTGCATCTGAACTCTTCAACTATAACTAGGGTTACCAGAGGGGAAGTAAATTAACATCACAAGTACATTATTGGTAGAACTATATTTTAATATATATATTGTCTAAGACTAGGTTCAGTAAATCTTGAATCTTGTTTTTGATGCAGGGACCATTAAAAGGTTAATAGTATAATGGTTTGATGTTCCGAGCATAGCTTTAAAGTCATGATTCAAAATGTGAATTTGTACTGGCGCTTTTCCAGGTCCAACAACACGCTGTGCAGTTTGGTGTCATTGCGCCCTCTACCTGCAGACTATGAGCCAACCGTGATCATGCTGCCTGGCATTTGCCCAAACAAAGGTGCTATCGCATTACCATATTTATTACAATTAAAAAATTATTTAGTTTGTGGCTAAAACCTCCTTGGTTGTGTGCTTGTGAACAGATACAGAAGAGGAGGATGTCTTTGATGCTGACAGCTCTGAGATGGCAGAGTACATTTCTCCAGCACAGTTAGATGAACATCTGGTCACTCTCTCACTGCTTCCTGACTCACGCTGGAAGAACCTGCTGCATCTCGACATCATCAAGGTCTGTGCTTGTAAAAACAAGAAAACAGGGGTCTGTGTTCGCAGTACAATGTGTGGTGTGTTTGAAATAATAATAAAAAATTATAATATTAAAAACAAATCTTCATCTGCAGAAAAAGAACAAACCCAAAGAGCCTCCAAAAGTGCCCAAAGCAGCACCCTTCTTTATTCCCACCATTCCAGGGCTGGTGCCCCAGTTTTCTCTTCCCAGCACACCTTCAGAAGCCCAGGTAAAAAAGAAAACTCGGTCTCCCTCTCTCTTTTTTATGATTTTTATATTTATTTATATATATATATATATATATATATATATATATATATATATATATATATATATATATATATATATATATACATATATATACATATATATATACACATACATACAAATGATGTTTAACAGGGCAAGGAAATTTTCACAGTATGTCTGATAATGTTTTTTCTTCTGGAGAAAGTATTGTTTGTTTTATTTCAGCCAGAATAAAAGCAGTTTTTAACTTTTTCAAAACCATTTTAAGATCAAAATTATTAGCCTCTTTAAGCTATATTTTTTCCGATGGTCTATAGAACAAACCATCGTTATACAATAACTTGCGTAATTACCCTAACCTGCTTAGTTAACCTAATTAACCTAGTTAAGCCTTTAAATGTCACTTTAAGCTGTATAGAAGTGTCTTGAAAAATATCTAGTCAAATATTATTTACTGTCATCATGGCAAAGATAAAATAAATCAGTTATTAGAGATGAGTTATTAAAACTATTATGTTAAGAAATGTGTTGAAAAAAAATCTTTTCTCCGTTAAACCGAAATTGGGGAAAAAAATAAACAGGGGGGCTAATAATTCTGACTTCAACTGTATATAGTAGTGGTGTGACGGATCACAAATCTCACAGTTTGGATCACACTACTGTTTTTCTGTGAGTCACGGATTGGACCATTTTTCAGATCAGTAAAAAAGGGAGTAGACAAATGTCATATAAAGAAATATAACATCTTGTACAACATATCATATTTATTTTAAAGCAATGATTCAACAATTCACACATGAAACTTCATGTTTCGTTATAGGTGTAATATAAACATAAATTATTAGTCATCCTGTGAAATAATGATTTTTTTATACATATTTTTATGTATATATATATATATATATATATATATATATATATATATATATATATATATATATATATATATAAATAAATATAAATAAAAAAAAAAAGTTAAATATACATTTCCTACTTTTACTCTGGGGAAAGTCGAATGTCTTTTAGTTTGTAAAAACTGCTAACGTCAGTATTGTTAGCCCACTTAAGAAAAATATTTTGTACTACATTTTTTTATACTGTTGTCCAATGACTTTTCACCTAACTTTTTTAGTTCAAATATTAAATAAAATTTTAAAAACCGGTATTATCAAGTAAAACTTAATAAAAACAATTAGTTGAAATTTAGTTGTTTGTGTGTGTTGTTTTCTTTGCAAGGCTCATTTTTATCCTTCTATTCCAAAAGATGTTCGAGGACCAAACTCTTATTTAAATGGATATAACTGTTTAATAAAACTGTTTTGTTTAAATCCACCATAATGTATTTGCTTTTTACACTGAGAAATGAATGTAAATATTTTGAGAGATGATGTACTCAATTCATGCTGAGCATAATGTGTATGTTTATTTATGTGTATTTATTTTTAGTTTATTTATGTATTTAAAGCCATAACTTCATGACATTTTTTTCTGTCTTTTCAGTCTAAAGTTGTCAACTTAGGAGTATTGGCACAGAAGTCCAACTTCTACAATGAGCTTGAGAATGCTTTAGAGAGCGACTCCTGTAAGTGCCTTATGTGGTTCTTTAAAGTGCTCCTGTGATGTGAAGGATCACAGCATCGATCATGTTTTTATTTTTTCTTGATAGATGAAGAGCCGGTAAAGCTGT